>NC_041384.1:765325093-765384296 GCF_002162155.2 Triticum dicoccoides | reverse complement strand
CGGAAAGGAAAAAAACGCGTTTTCTGTTTTTTTTTCTTTTGCGAGAGGCACGGTTTTGCTTCCGCCAGAGGCACGGTTGTGCTTTCGCGTGAGGCACGGGCGTGCCTCTTTCGGAAAAGGAAAAAACATGTTTTCTGTTTTTTTCTTTCGCGAGAGGCACGGTTTTGCTTCCGCCAGAGGCACGGTTGTGCTTTCGTCAGAGGCATGGGCGTGCCTCTTTCGGAAAGGGAATAAAACCCGTGTTTCCGGTTCGGTTTTTTCATCGGTTTTTTCGTCCGGTTTTTTCATGAAAAAAAGTTCGTCAAAACCTATCAAAATGGGATCTAGTTTTGAAGATCTCGACGCGAGGAATCCAATGGCGAAAGCGGTTCGAGATTTGGACGCACGGTTTAAGAGATAAAACCTTTTGAATAAACGGATCTACGAAAAAAGGGAAAACTCCCAGGTTGCGACAAGTGGCGCACATGTAGCACGCTACTTGTCGCAACCTAGGGAAGTTGGAGTGATCTCCGCAAGGAGTACTCCTTAATTAATGACTTCGAGTAGAGATGTCTAGCTCGGCTGGTTAGCAATCGTATTTTTAGTATGCGGGAGAGGGAGCAACTAATTAACGAGCGCTCCTTCGGGAGCGTCGCAACGATCAGCGCCACTTGGCGCGCTCACAGCCATTCGCCACATGTCACGCTCTGGGCGCTCCCTCCGGATTTTGTTTTTTTATTTTTACGCACGCGTTTTCGGCTTTTTTAAAAGGTTTTTTTTCGTTTTTTTTATGTTTTGGTTTTCTACCGGTCTTCCCTAGCTTTTCGACCAAAAAAAATTGCGCAAAAAAATGCATTTTTTTTCGCGAGAGGCACGATTTTGATTCCGCCAGAAGCACGGTTGTGCTTCCGCGAGAGGCACGGGCGTGCCTTTTTCGGAAAGGAAAAAACGCGTTTTCTATTTTTTTCTTCTTTCGCGAGAGGCACGGTTTTTCTTCCACCAGAGGCACGGTTGTGCTTTCGCGAGAGGCACGGGCGTGCCTCTTTCGGAAAGGAAAAAAACGTGTTTTCTGTTTTTCTTCTTCTTTCGCGAGAGGCACGGTTTTGCTTCCGCCAGAGGCACGGTTGTGCTTTCGCGAGAGGCACGGGCGTGCCTCTTTCGGAAAGGGAAAAAACGTGTTTTTTGTTTTTTTTTCTTCTTTCGCGAGAGGCACGGTTTTGCTTCCGCCAGAGGCACGGTTTTGCTTTCGCGAGAGGCACGGGCGTGCCTCTTTCGAGAAGGGAAAAAACTTGTTTTCTGTTTTTCTTCGCGAGAGGCACGGTTTTGCTTCCGCCAGAGGCATGGTTGTGCTTTCGCGAGAGGCACGAGCGTGCCTCTTTCGGAAAAGGAAAAAAAACGCGTTTTCTGTTAAAAGCACAAACATGCTAAAAGCACAAACATGCCTCTTGCAGAAGGTAAAAAAATGCAAAATGTGTTTCTTTGTTTCCGAGAGGCATGGCCGTGACTCTTGCGAAAGCACAAACGTGCCGCTCGTGGAAGCAAAACCGTGTCTCTCGCCGAAAGATAATTTGTAACGGGTAACAAGCAATGAAAGTAAATAAGGTGCAGCAAGGTGGCCCAATCCTTTTTGTAGTAAAGTACAAGCCTGCACAAATTCTTATATAGAGAAAAGCGCTCCCGAGGACACATGGAAATTATCGTCAAGCTAGTTTTCATCACGCTCATATGATTCGCGTTCGTTACTTTGATAATTTGATATGTGGGTGGACCGGTGCTTGGGTACTGTCCTTTCTTGGACAAGCATCCTACTTATGATTAACCCCTATTGCAAGCATCCGCAACTACAAAAGAAGTATTAAGTAAACCTAACCACAGCATGAAACATATGGATCCAAATCAGCCCCTTACGAAGCAATGCATAAACTAGGGTTTAAGCTTCTGTCACTCTATCAACCCATCATCTACTTATTACTTCCCAATGCCTTCCTCTAGGCCCAAATAATGGTGAAGTGTCATGTAGTCGACGTTCACATAACACCACTAGAGGAGAGACAACATACATCTCATCAAGATATCGAACGAATACCAAATTCACATGACTACTAATAGCAACACTTCACCCATGTCCTCAGAAACAAACGTAACTACTCACAAAGCATATTCATGTTCATGATCAGAGGGGTATTAATATGCATTAAGGATCTGAACAAATAATCTTCCACCGGATAAACCAACTAGCATCAACTACAAGGAGTAATCAACACTACTAGCAACCCACATGTACCAATCTGAGGTTTTGGTACAATTATTTGATACAAGAGATGAACTAGGGTTTGAGAGGAGATGGTGCTGGTGAAGATGTTGATGGAGATTGACCCCCTCCCGATGAGAGGATCGCTGGTGATGATGATGGTGATTATTTCCCCCTCCCGGAGGGAAGTTTCCCCGGCAGAAAAGCTCCGCCGGAGCCCTAGATTGGTTCCGCCTCGTGGCGGCGGAGTTTCGTCCCGTAAGCTTGCTTATGATTTTTTTACAGGGTAAAAGACTTCATATAGAAGAAGATGGGCACCGGAGGGCTGCCAGGTGGCCCACGAGGTAGGGGGGCGCCCCCGACCCTCGTGGGTGGTGGATGGCCCCCCTCAGGTGTTTCTTCCGCTGGATATTTTTTATTAATTTCCAAAATGACTTTCGTGGAGTTTCAGGACTTTTGGAGCTGTGCAAAATAGGTCTTCAATAATTGCTTCTTTTCCAGCCTAGAATCCCAGCTGCTGGCATTCTCCCTTTTCATGTAAACCTTGTAAAATAAGAGAGAATAGCCATAAGTATTGTAACATAACGTGTAATAACAGCCCATAATGCAATAAATATCGATATAAAAGCATGATGCAAAATAGACGTATCATCCGCCATGGCCGGAATGCCCCCCCAGGAGGAGATCACCGGGCGGGAGTTTGGGTGGTGGAGTGGAGTGGAGTGAAGTGGATAGGGTTTGGCACGAGGAGCGGATGGGATGAATATATGTGGAGTCGGGTGGGCCAGCACGGGCCGGAACCAACATGACGGACGAAGCCGGGCACGCCCGGGCCTCCCCATATCCGTCCCGTATTTGGGCTGGATATGCGGGTGCCAGTCAGCTCGGGCGTTTGAGGCCGGTTTGAGGCGCCCGTTTGGTCGGATGTTTTTGACCGGTCACTAACCGGGCCGCCCGCCCACGCGTTTGAGGCGAGTTTGGAGTGCCAAACAGTACCATAAATATAAACCGATTGACTTCTAAATGCTAAATCACACTCATTCAAACTTCAAAGCATCAATATCAATGGAAGTTCCACATATGCATGAGTTGAAATAAATTTATCCCAGTGACACTAAACGTGGGTGCTCAGAGTTTGCTGCAGTCGGCTGTTTGGAAAGAGAGCTCATCCTTGGCAAGGTCGTAGAGAAGGTGGATGTTCTGCAACTGGAAGTTGCCGATGATGCTCATGTCGTTGGATGTCTCCATGACCATGCATGACGTGGAACTGTCCAGCGGTACCCAGTAGTTCTCCGGGGGCAGCACCATGTCCGCTCCGCCACTAAAGTGGAGCACCATGGACGGTACTTTCTTTTCCTGCGCCACCGCCACACACAGGTCCATCTCGCTGTCAGCAGGCGGCGGCACGAGGCTCCCGTTCAGCTGCCTCCGGAGCTCCTCGCGTAGGGGGGTGTATGCCTTCTCGGCCAGAGCCGTAGTGGGGCTGCCGGAGTCGATGATGACACCGCCGCTGGTGCCGTTCTCTTTCAGAGCGAACACAGTCGGTGGGATCGACAACCTTGTTTGTCCCACACTTATCCCAACGAGTGGGACGTAGTAGAACGGGTACTCTTTGGGGCCTTGCACGAAAGACATGGACATCACAGGGCTGCCACCGCTAAGGCTCGCCGAGGAGCCGACGAAAAGTATAATCAACTCTTGGGTGCCGGCCTGAAACATGAATGGGATTGGGGCGGACTTCCGTAGGGCAGCATAGGCATAAAACAGTTGTACTACTACACCATTTTCGAAAATTCTACCATTATAGACACTAGCAGCTGTGGTTGCACCGCTGATCTCTCCAAGTGTCGACCTTTACAAGAAGCTTGGATTTTGTCGCCAGATCCTAGTGTGTGTTTTTAACATTGTTCTCAACGGTTGCTGGTCCATTATTCGACGCGATAATCCTCTTGATATAACATTATGACTTACTATTATAGAATTTGACATGGCCTGACTGGCTGCAGTCTGGACTCATACTGATCCACCCGGCCAAGCCCTTCCCAAGTAAATCTGTCCAATTTGTTACAAGCTCGCAATGTACTATTTTCTATTCTTTTTCTCAAATATGCATGAGTGTGCATATCATATATTAAAGAAAAAAAAGGATGAAGAGTAGCAGACCAAAGAATTAAAGTTTGTCTGGGAGAACATTTACCTCTGTTCAGTTTGTCTCGAATATATATACAACAGGGTTACATTTGACTTCAGGTGTAATTGGTAGTGGTAAGGGTACGAGTTGTACTAGAGTCACACGCTTGTACCTTAGGCCTCCTATATAACGAGAGGGGCACCACATGTTGTAATGCATGACGACTTGAAACCAACAAGCAATATCTCGGGAAGGAGCGTCCATATCATTGCCCCGGGGATGGACCTCATTAGCATATATTGTGTTGTCTGTGATCTTGCATGTGGCATGATTAATCTAACAACGTCTAAAAAAATTGAAGACACAAATACAAATCTAATAGACCAAATTTTATGAAGTACAACTACCAACAACATGAAGAAAACATAAAGATACTTCAAAACTACTAACATGGAGAGATGTCCCAGTTGAACATAAGGAAAAAATAATTGATGATCTATCTGCGCCAGACGAGGATGCTTCACCAAGGTGGTATGGCGTGCCGCATCAAGGAATTTGTTATCTGATGAATCCACTGGGATTGGGGTATTGAGAAGCTATTCAGCGGCCTCTTGCACCTCCCGAGGGAGTTGTGGACAGCCACACTGTTTGTCACTCGTTGCAACATTGCGAGCTGCAGCAGATGGATCAAATGGTGCAGCCCCATGAAGACTAGACTGTGGGGTCGGTGTGCCAGCTTTGAAAACTTCTGCCATGGATCCCCAGCCCCGAAGCTATCCACCTCCCCGGAGTCAGACTCCAGTAGAGGGATTAGATAGTTGGTGTCTATCATTCCAACCAGCTGGCACACAGGACAATGAAACTGAGGATGACGCTTGCCCGTACCCCACTCTACTGCTAAGCAAGCCCTATCTTCTTCCCCCACAACCCGTTCCACTACCTCTCTACGTCACTCTCCCCTCACACTCTCTTTCGCTCGCTCTCTGTGCCGCCGTCGTCGCCCCCAAGGTATCTCTCTCCCTCCCTGTGCCTCCCTCCCTCCCTCCTCTGGCCGCCCGCCATCCACGCCCTCCTCCCTCCTTGTTCTCCGCCGTCCTCCTCCCTCCCTCTCTCCTCTCTCCTTCTCTCCTCCCTCCCTCCCACATCCCGGCCTTCTCCGTCTCTCCTCCCTCCCTCCCTCCCTCTCTCCTCCGTCCCTCCCACATCTCTACAGGTAGAATGGAGGTTTTATGAATATAATAGATAGGTACAATTTTGTTGTAGAATGTAGGTAGGTACATAGAATGATCTTTTGAATAGAATAGAAAACTAGTGAATAGGTTATTTGAATATAAAAAAGATTTAGTAATAGAAATTTTTAGGTATAGAAAATTTTCAATTGTAGAAATGTATTGGAATGCTATATGAGAAATTTTTAGTTATCAAATTTACTAATAAAAAATAGTAAGGAAATGTAGGTATAGAATTTTTTAATAGTTTTGTTTTTAATATAGAAATCTATTGGACAATTTAATAGATTTGATGATCTAAATATTTTACTCGGTGGAATATGCAGGCTTTGTAGAGTCGCGTCTCCCTGGAGTGATCGTCGTTGGAGCTACCTCTACTTCCTCTACACCCGAGTCGGTGCGCTAAAAGTCCTCCTCCTCCTTCTCTACTAATCGGTGTTGAATAGACTAGAACTAGGTTATTTACTTATGCTTCTTAACCAAATGAAATGTTCGGGTTATAAGATATATTGAAATGTTTTTGTCAATATTGAACCATTGAAATGCAATGAGCACCAGTTTGAATGCTTCTATGTGAATGCTTATGATAATTGATCCGGATAGAATTTCAAGTTTAAACATCGTTGAATGTGTATGGGCATCTTTGTATCGCAGGGAAAATCCGAGTGGCCTATGTTTTGCCGGAGTGTTGATTCATTTCCGTTCCGGCAAATTTCAGGTGCTCGATATGTCGTATTTTAGCAAAGGTCATGCCAGATTTTTTCCGTGATTTTTAGCATGACTTGTGCTAGAATATGTAGGAAATATCGAGTGCCCCAGATTTTCTAGAGAGAGAAATAAACGACATTTCGGGTTGACTTTATGTCTGTCGGGAATCAAATTGGATATTCTCAGAGGTTGCTATTTACTAGCCATTTGATGATTTGGATAGCATATCAAGCATAACTCACATAATCATTTTATTTGTGTGCGGGGAAGATCACCGACATGCCGCTGGATGACACCCGGAAGATCACCGGCATCCTATAGTCGTCCAGTGAGTAAATTTAGATGGTATATCCGTTACTGTGATATGTAGTGTTGTGTACTACTAGCATCTGTATGTGCTTGCCCAGTTGTCATGTTTTGTCAGAGTCTTGATTAATCTCATGGGTTGACTTTCAGTCTGTCAATGCTACTTGAGTGTCCATCATATACTGTCGAAATATCAAAGAGGAAGAATCCTGACTATTGTCGTGGGGGTCGCTTCTTCTTCCTTCACTCGTGATATACCTTGGTAATGCACGAGAGAAGGAGGGGAAGCGACCATCACCGGCGGTCAAAATAATTGTGAGGGAGTGTCCACCATATACTGTCGAAATATGAGAGAAGAAGAATCTCAACTGTTGTCGTGATGGGAGCTTCTTATTCAGTCGAAGGTGCTAGACATTTTGGTGTAATGCACTTTCGAATGAAATTAGGAGCTTCCATCACCGACGGTCGCAAATGTTCGAGAGGAAGAATCCCGGATGTTGTCGTGGGGGTCGCTTCTCCTTCTTTCCCATGTGCTAGACAATTTGGTGTAATGCACTCAGAGATGAAGGGAGGCGACCGTCACCGCCAGTCAAATATATCTGAGAGGGAGTTCCCACCATATACACCACGTGAAATGAGAGTTTTGAAGGAAGACTCGGCAAACCGAAAGTCAACCCATGATAAATATGTAGTACATATATTGAATTACAGAAGTTTAATCTTTCAATTATGAACATAGGAAATGTGTGACGACGATAGAATCCCTGAATGCGACTACTGCGGCGACGACCGGGGTTTGTGCGACAGGCCTCACCTGGAAGATGGCCGGCGCTTCACTAAGCTCGATGATGTAACACCCCGGTGTAATGATGCTACAGTAACCCCTGGGGTTAAGTTAATCTTTTTGCTAAACATGTGCCTGATCATTATTGTCTCATGTTCTTTCACATTCCAATTGAATTCAAATTCAAATTCTGTGTGAAATTCAAAATGCTCAGACATGAACACAAAAATGTTCATCATGTGCCAAATAATCCACAACTAATATTGGTGGTGAACCAAAATTTTTGCAAAGGGTTTAAGTGGTCTAAACTACTTAAAACAGTGACCTAAGCAATAAATTAAATGCCCTTTTTAATTTATAAAATTGGCAACTATTCCAAAAGCCTCCCAACCTTTTTGAGGCAGTGCACTTTAATTCTTTGAGATTGTTTTGGCCAGTGGCATAATTTTGCAAAGTCAATTGTGGCAAAAAGAAAATGCAAAAGCTGCTGGAAAAGAAAAACAAAAAAACAAAAAAGGAAAAGCCCCCCTCAACTGGGCCGACTGGCCAGCTGGCCACCGTGCCCCCCCATGGGCCTCGGCCCACCTCAACCAGCCGGCCCAGCTCCCCGCATCGCTCTCCCCTCCCTCCTGTTCCCCCGGTGCGCACCGCTACAGGGGCGCGTCGCCGCCCGACCACCTCGCCGGCAACGCCGCGGGTGGATAAGGGCCCCTCCCCTCGACGCCTCGACCTCCTCCCCACCTACCTCCACTCACGCATCGAACCCCCCCTCGCCCTCTTCGCCTCTCCCTCTCCCACTCCTTCGTTCTGGAGAGGAGGCCGACGCGGTCGCCGCCGTGCCTCGCCCGTCCTCGCGGCCATCGAGCGCCGTTCGCCTCGCCATCGTGCCCATCGTCTCTGCCGTCGTCGTCTACCCCGTCCCCGTCCGTGAGCGCGAGCCGGGAGCCACTGCGGGGTGCAGATCGAGCCGCCCCCTTTCGCCTCTGTCGCCGGCGAACTCCGTCGTCTCCGACAACTGCTGCTGCTACTAAGCCTATCATCGGCCTCCGTGTGCCGCTCAGTGAGCCCTTCATCCTTCTCCCTCTCTGTTCCCTCTCGCGCGCCCTCCTCGTCTCCAACCGCGGCCGAACGCCAGCGTCCGCCCCGCCACTCGCCGTCGTCGTTCCAGCCCGTTACGGGCCGCCCCACCACCGTAGATGGATGCGGCGTCGAAGGTCCATTCGAGCGCGACCAGCCGCGACCGATTTGGCGCCCCGTAGGCTTTTCCCGACACGCTCCCGAATGCCGCTGCCGCCTCTGCTCGCCGCCGGCGATGCTCCGGCCGTCCCCGGCGTCGGTCGTCGTCACCATTGTGTGCGCGGCGTCGGGCCGCGCCCTTAGGACCAAGCCGCAGGTCCTGAGGCCCCCTGTAGTGCGGCCTCAGCCAACTCCGGCGAGGCGCCGCCGTTGCTTTGGTCGCCGGAGCTAGCTCCGGCACCACTGCTGACCTGGCCGGCTGGGGCCACCCGCTGGGTCGCTGACCCGTGGGCCTGGCTGACCTGTTGACTGGGTCAACTGCTGACTGGGTACTCTGCCCACTGACATGTGGGCCCCGCGCTAATTAACTGGTTTTATAAATAAATAAAATGTTAATTAATCTGTTAAGTAGTTTTAATCGCTAATCAGTCACTGACTAGTGGGGCCCACTCCCCTAATTAGTTATGTTAGTCATTTTAATCAACTGTTAGTGCCGCAGTCGCTGACATGTGGGTCCCAATGGACCCACAGGTCAGGTTTGACCCCAGTCAACCATCCTATTGACTGCTGACATCACCTCTACGTCATGCTGATGTCATCCACTACTGTTCTGGATAATGTTGATTTAGATAATAAAATAATCCCAGAAAATGGTTTAATCTTTAAAAATTCATAGAAAATAAACCGTAACTCGGATGAAAATGTTTTCTATATAAAAGTTGCTCAGAAAAATCCAACGAATCCGAATATGCGGTCCGATCATCTGTCACATGCCCCTAGCATGCCGAACATGGAACTTTCCCCCTCCGGTCATCTGTCTGACACAGGTCCGGAACCGGGAACACCTTCCCGGTTGATTTCCCCCTTCACCTATAATGTCTAGGACCGCGTTAGAGCACGCTTAGCGCTACGTATCGTCATGTCATGCTTAGTGTTACCTCTGTTTGCTATGTATTTACTGTTTCTTCCCCCTCTTCTCTCCGGTAGACCCCGAGGCCGCTGATGCCCCGGTGATCGACTGCGTCGTCGACGACGACCCCTCCTTGCCAGAGCAACCAGGCAAGCCCCCCCTTTGATCATCCCGATATCTCCCATTCCATTCTCTCATGCTTGCATTAGATTTTACTACTGTTATTGTTTGCTCCTATTTTGATGCATAGCCTGCTTTTGTATCTACTGTTGTACCTTACCTGCTTATCCTAATTTGCTTAGTATAGGTTGGTTAGTGATCCATCAGTGACCCCCACCTTGTCCTTGTTGCCCCTGCTTCATCATTGAAGACCCGATCAACGGGATTGAAGACCAAGCCCCGGCACCGCACATCACTTTCCCCTTAGTTGCTCGACACTGCTGGGTTACTATCGAGTGCCGAGGGTGAGACCTCTACAGCACTTCTGATGTTAACCTGTAGTGTAGCTATTCGGTCGTGGTCATCGAGGGTGATTTCCTCCTTAACCACTTCCGATACGGCTCTGTCGTGCAACCCCTCAAGTGTGAACCTCGAGGGTGATTCCTCTATGTTCACCTTGATGATTACATTGAGTGGAACCCACCGGGGGTGATTCCTTGGGTTTTCCTCTTGATGTTTGGGCACACGGATACTTGGACTTTACAACTGTTACTTGGAAAGTGAGGTGGAGACGGGTTGACCTGGAAGGTGCCCGAGAGATAATTACGAGGCGTGGCCGGGCATTCTTAGCCCTTGCCGCAAGTCCTCGAGACGGGGCAACGGGGTCACATCTTTCGTGAGTCTCTGCTTGTTACCGCGCGTTCCTAATCCACTACGATTTGGATATTTGATCCGAGGGGCCTCTGGCCTGATAGCACTAACCATCACGTGGGCATAGTATGGGCGTTCTGCGTCGTATGCATCAGCCGAAGCTTAATAGACGTCAGCGACGGAGCGGCGCGCGCCGGGTTGGACTGGTAAGCTCCTGCCTTTTTAGGGAGGTAGCTAGGTCTGCTCACCGGCCGCGTTCGCAACGTGCAGGAGTTTCCAGGGAGATGGCCCATGACCCCTGGGGGCATAGGTTTAGTCCGGCGTGCTTGACCTCTCTATTAAGCCTAGGTCGGGTTGCGGCGTATTGTTTGGCCGAGACCGGGCATGACCCAGGAAAGTGTGTCCGGCTGGAGTCAATCGAGCGTGGTGGGTAAGTTGGTGCACCCCTGCAGGGAAGAACTAAACTATGCATAGCCTGTCCTACGGTAACGGACACTTGGAGTTGTATCCCGATCGATACAACTAGAACTGGATACTTGTGATGAGAACTGGATGGTGATGAGGATTTGATTGTGATGATAACTGGATAGTATGGCTCTGGGATTGCTTTCTCGCAGGGAGTCGAGAAAGGATCTCTGGCCGAGGTTGATAACACTACTACCGCTTTACTTTATGCTACTCTACTCCCTCCTATTGCTGCAAGATGGTGGGTTCGAGAATATGCTAGTCTTCGATAGGACTAGGCCTTCTCCCTATTCTGGCATTTCTGCAGCCCAGTCCACATATACAGCCTTCCTTTGATAATGTTGCATATGTAGTGTAGATCCTTGCTTGCGAGTACTTTGGATGAGTACTCACGGTTGCTTTGCTCCCCCTTTTCCCCCTTCTTTCTTCTTTCTGGTTGTTGCAACCAGATGGTGGAGTCCAGGAGCCAGATGCCACCTTTGACGACTGTGCTACCCCGAGGGTGCCTACTACCACGTGACGGAGACCGCGGATGATCAGGAGTAGTTAGGAGGCTCCCAGGCAGGAGGCCTTGCCTTTTCTATCGTAGATGCTTTTGTGCTAGCCTTCTTAAGGCACTTGTCTAACTCATGTCTGTACTTAGATATTGTTGCTTCCGCTGACTCTTGTGTTTTCGAGCTTATGTATTCGAGCCCTCGAGGCCCCTGGCTTGTAGTATAAAGCTTGTATTATTTTAATCTGTGTCTAGAGTTGTGTTGTGATATCTCCCGTGAGTCCTTGATCTTGATCGTACACATTTGCGTGTATGATTAGTGTACGATTGAATCGAGGGCGTCACAAGTTGGTATCAGAGCCGACTGCCTGTAGGTAGCCCCCTTTCCAACTCCTTGGCCGAAGTTGAGTCTAGTCACTGAAAACTTTTACTAACATTGGCTGTGTGGCTTACGGGCCCACGTCGCTATTGGGTGGTATTAGGATCTTTTACTCCTCGTCTATACTCTAGGACTCTGAACTCTCTTCTACTCGGGTTAAACGAATTTACTAACATTAGGATCCCGTGACCACATCCACCCCGAAGTTGGATAAAGCCATAGTTATTCCTTAGAATAGCCTCTTGAATAGTACACACACCTGTCGTGTTGACTACGAAGTGGAATCCATCGTACCTCCTTCATTATGCATGTTTTCATCATGAATGATCCTTGCCTTTGCAAATGCTCAATGCTGAACTACCCCCTGTTACATGTTAGCAGGATGGTTAGACCGGCTGGTCGTGGTCATGGTGCCAACGATCCACCACCGCCTGAATTCTTTGCTGGAATGATGCAACAGTTTGAGTTGAATCGCCAATTCATGGAAGGAATGATGGCTCAGTTTCCTCGTCCGAACATGAATCAACAGCCAACCCCAGTTACTCTGCAGGACTTCATGGGCCTCAACCCGACAATCTACCACAGCTCAACTCAGCCCCTTGATGCTGATGACTGGCTCCGAGACATCACGTATGAAATGGAGTCTGCTAGTGTTGCCCCTGCCAGCTATGTCACCTTCGCATCCTTCTTCCTCAAGGGTCCCGCTGCTCAATGGTGGGACAGCCACAGGCGTACCCTACCTACTGGAACGCTCATCACTTGGCCAGATTTCCAAGCCGCTTTCCGTGCCCGCTTCATTCCTCAGGGAATCATGGACAGGAAGAAGCGCGAGTTCCGTAACCTCACCCAAGGCAACAAGTCTGTAGATGCTTATCAGCGGGAAGTCTTGGAATTGTCCCGTTATGCTGAAGAAGACATTGCAACTGATGCTCGTAAGCAAGAGAAGTTTCGTGATGGACTTCACCCTGATATCATGTTAGCACTGCTCGTTCATGACTTTGCCGACTTCGCCATCTTGGTGAACAAGGCTATTCAGGTTGAGACTGGTCTTCAGGAACACCAGGGATCCCTCAGGCGTAGCCGTGACGCTGGCCCATCTTCGGGCCCGTCAGCGCAGAAGCGTCAGATATGGATTCCCCACAGCATGTATCGTCCAACTGCACCTACGCCAAGACAGTCCTATGCTGCACCTCGTCTGCCTCCTCCACCAGAGAGGCAGCCTCTTCGAGTTATACCATCCCAAGCTCCTGCTCCCGATCCCAATGATGGCATGTGCTTCAGATGTGGCTGCCCCGGCCACCTTGCTAAAGAGTGCACTCAGAAAAAGAGCCAGCTGGCTCTACCTTCAAATGGCCATAACAATCAGCCCTATAACAACAATGCCAGACCTTATGGTCGTGGTCATGCTAATCATGTTGATCTGAATGAAGCTCAAGACCAGCCTGCCACTGTGATGGGTACTCTTCTCGTTAATTCAGTACCAGCTGCTGTTTTATTCGATACAGGAGCATCGCATTCTTTCGTATCAGAAGATTTTGCATTCATGCATGGCATTAAATACGAAGAGATGCACACTCCACTAGTGGTAAAAACCCCTGCGGGCCAATGCCAAACCTCCATGATTAGCCACAACGTTTCAGTTGAAATCGAAGGGTTGGAATTCTTTGCATCCCCCATTATTCTGAAGTCTTCCAATATTGACCTAATTCTGGGAATGGATTGGTTGAAAGCACATACGGCTTCTATCGTTTGTGCCTCTAAAACCGTCCATCTTCTACACCCTTCAGATGATATAGTAAGCTACAATGCTCGTCTGGTTCGAAACGCTGAAGCACGACTTTATGTGCTGAATGCGTTGAACGCGGCACCTCTTGAGGGAATTGAAAAGATTCCAGTCGTCCGCGACTTCCAAGACGTATTTCCAGAAGAACTTCCAGGAATACCCCCTGCCCGGGCTGTAGAGTTCGTCATCGACTTGATACCAGGCACCGTTCCTATTGCAAAACGACCCTACAAGATGCCACCTCATGAACTCCTTGAGCTTAAGGAGGAAATCGACAAATCTCTTCACAAGGGTTTCATTCGTCCAAGTTCCTCTGCTTGGGGAGCACCTTCTCTCTTTGTCAAGAAGAAGGACGGTACGAACCATTTGGTCCAAGACTATCGTCCTATCAACCAAGCTACAATTCAAAACAAATATCCCCTTCCTCGGATCAATGATCTGTATGATCAACTGGCTGGTTCATCGATATTCTCTAAACTCGACTTGAGGTTGGGTTACCACCAGATCCGTGTTCGTGAAGAGGATATTCCAAAGACTGCATTTGTGACTCGTTATGGTTGTTACGAGTACACCGTCATGTCATTCGGTTTAACCAATGCTCCAGCTACATTCTCTCGTCTGATGAACTATATATTCATGGATTACCTCGACAAGTTCGTCGTAGTCTATTTGGATGATATCCTGGTATATTCGAAGAATAAAGAAGAACATGCTGAACATCTTCGTCTTGTCCTGGAGAAGCTTCGAGAGCATCAACTTTATGCCAAGTATTCCAAGTGTGAATTCTGGTTACCCGAAGTCACCTACCTTGGTCATGTTATCTCCAAGGATGGTATTGCCGTCAACCCAGAGCGCGTTCAGGCTATTCTTGACTGGACCCCTCCGAAGACTGTCAAGCAAGTCAGAAGCTTTCTCGGATTGGCCAGCTATTGTCGCCGCTTTGTCGAGAACTTCTCCAAGATCGCCAAGCCACTGACTAATCTGCTTCACAAAGGCGTTAAGTTTGATTGGACAGACAAATGTCAGGAAAGTTTCCAGGCACTCAAGGACAAGCTGACTTCTGCCCCAGTGCTTGCTCCTCCTGATTCTCGCAAGGACTTCGTCATCTATTGTGACGCTTCACGTCAAGGATTAGGCTGCGTCCTAATGCAAGAGCGCAGAGTGATTGCCTATGCCTCCCGTCAGGTGCGTCCTCACGAAGAAAACTACCCAATTCATGACCTCGAGCTTGCTGCAGTTATCTTTGCACTGAAACTATGGCGACAATACCTTCTCGGTAATCGTTGTGAGATCTTCACTGATCATCAGAGTCTGAAATACCTGTTTACTCAGCCAGATCTGAACCTCCGTCAGCAGCGATGGATGGAAGCTATTGCTGACTACAACTGCGGTATATCTTATACACCTGGCAAGGCTAATGTAATGGCCGATGCCCTAAGCCGAAAGTCTTATTGCAATAATCACCAGGTCTACAAAGCTCAACCCCGCCTTTATGAAGAGCTATGCAAGCTGAACCTTCAACTAGTTCCACAGGGTTCTCTCAATAACCTTGTTTTGGAACCAACTCTTCTGAAAGCAATCAAGTCTGCTCAAGCCAAAGATGCTCATGTTGATTTGATGAAAAAGGATATTGCATTAGAGAAATCCAGAGATTTCTCACTTGGTGAAGATGGAACCTTATACTTCAGAGATCGTATTGTAGTACCCCGGTTCGAGCTTATGACAGAGAAGGTGATGAAAGAAGCACATGACACCCCTCTCTCTATTCATCCAGGAAGTACCAAGATGTATCTAGATATCCGTCAGAAGTACTGGTGGTCTAATATGAAGCAAGACATTGCTCGATATATTGAAGAATGTGACGTTTGTCCTCGCGTCAAAGCAGAACATCAGAAACCGGCTGGACTTCTGCAACCGCTTCCGATTCCTGAATGGAAGTGGGATAAGATTCAAATGGACTTCGTCACTGGCCTTCCCAAGTCTCAGAAAGGTAACGATGCTATCTTTGTCGTCATTGACCAATTCTCGAAGGTTGCTCACTTTCTGCCAGTCAAGGAGACTATCACTGCTAGTCAATTGGCAACCTTGTATATCTCCCGAATTGTGTCACTCCACGGCATTCCGAAGGAGATCAGTTCAGACCGCGGCAGTATTTTCACTTCTAAGTTCTGGGATAGTTTCCAAGAGGCAATGGGAACTCATATTACCTGGAGCACTGCTTATCATCCCCAATCCCAAGGCCAAGTCGAGCGAGTCAATCAAATTCTTGAAGACATGCTTCGAGCTTGTGTTATTTCTTTCGGCAAGAAGTGGGAAGAATCTCCCCCTTATGCGGAGTTCTCTTATAACAACAGCTATCAAGCCAGCTTGAAGATGGCACCCTTTGAAGTGCTTTATGGACGTAAGTGCCGAACCCCTCTGAATTGGTCAGAAACTGGGGAACGAGCACTCATTGGTCCGGACATTATTCAACAAGTTGAAGAGCAGGTTCGCATTGTCCGGGATAATCTCAAGGCGGCCCAATCCCGCCAGAAGAGCAACTATGACCGGAAACACTGGGGTTCAACTTATCAACCTGGTGAACAAGCTTATCTGCGTGTCACTCCTTTGAGAGGCACTCATCGGTTCGGAGTCAAGGGCAAGCTAGCTACGCGCTACATTGGTCCCTTCCGTATTCTCGCCCGTCGTGGACTGGTGGCTTATCAATTGGAGTTGCCACCTCAGTTCTCTCACGTCCATGACGTCTTCCATGTGTCGCAACTTAGTCGATGCTTCAAGGATCCGGAACATGAAGTGGATCCGGAATTGATTGAAGTTCAAGATGATCTCACTTACAAAGAGCATCCGATCTGCATTCTTGAAGAAGCTGAACGTCGAACCCGCCAGAAGGTTACCAAGTTCCTCAAGGTGCAATGGTTGAATCATACTAAAGAGGAAGCCACTTGGGAACGCGAAGATAACCTCTGGGCTGAATACCCCGACCTGTTCCCTTCTACCTCTTAATTCTCGGGACGAGAATTTCTTTTAGAGGAGGAGAGTTGTAACACCCCGGTGTAATGATGCTACAGTAACCCCTGGGGTTAAGTTAATCTTTTTGCTAAACATGTGCCTGATCATTATTGTCTCATGTTCTTTCACATTCCAATTGAATTCAAATTCAAATTCTGTGTGAAATTCAAAATGCTCAGATATGAACACAAAAGTGTTCATCATGTGCCAAATAATCCACAACTAATATTGGTGGTGAACCAACATTTTTGCAAAGGGTTTAAGTGGTCTAAACTACTTAAAACAGTGACCTAAGCAATAAATTAAATGCCCTTTTTAATTTATAAAATTGGCAACTATTCCAAAAGCCTCCCAACCTTTTTGAGGCAGTGCACTTTAATTCTTTGAGATTGTTTTGGCCAGTGGCATAATTTTGCAAAGTCAATTGTGGCAAAAAGAAAATGCAAAAGCTACTGGAAAAGAAAAACAAAAAAAAACAAAAAAAAGGAAAAGCCCCCCTCAACTGGGCCGACTGGCCAGCTGGCCACCGTGCCCCCCCATGGGCCTCGGCCCACCTCAACCAGCCGGCCCAGCTCCCCGCATCGCTCTCCCCTCCCTCCTGTTCCCCCGGTGTGCACCGCTACAGGGGCGCGTCGCCGCCCGACCACCTCGCCGGCAACGCCGCGGGTGGATAAGGGCCCCTCCCCTCGACGCCTCGACCTCCTCCCCACCTACCTCCACTCACGCATCGAACTCCCCCTCGCCCTCTCCGCCTCTCCCTCTCCCACTCCTTCGTTCTGGAGAGGAGGCCGACGCGGTCGCCGCCGTGCCTCGCCCGTCCTCGCGGCCATCGAGCGCCATTCGCCTCGCCATCGTGCCCATCGTCTCTGCCGTCGTCGTCTACCCCGTCCCCGTCCGTGAGGGCGAGCCGGGAGCCACTGCGGGGTGCGGATCGAGCCGCCCCCTTTCGCCTCTGTCGCCGGCGAACTCCGTCGTCTCCGGCAACTGCTGCTGCTACTAAGCCTATCACCGGCCTCCTTGTGCCGCTCAGTGAGCCCTTCATCCTTCTCCCTCTCTGTTCCCTCTCGCGCGCCCTCCTCGTCTCCAACCGCGGCCGAACGCCAGCGTCCGCCCCGCCACTCGCCGTCGTCGTTCCAGCCCATTACGGGCCGCCCCACCACCGTAGATGGATACGGCGTCGAAGGTCCATTCGAGCGCGACCAGCCGCGACCGATTTGGCGCCCCGTAGGCTTTTCCCGACACGCTCCCGAACGCCGCTGCCGCCTCTGCTCGCCGCCGGCGATGCTCCGGCCGTCCCCGGCGTCGGTCGTCGTCACCATTGTGTGCGCGGCGCCGGGCCGCGCCCTTAGGTCCAAGCCGCAGGTCCTGAGGCCCCCTGTAGTGCGGCCTCAGCCAACTCCGGCGAGGCGCCGCCGTTGCTTTGGTCGCCGGAGCTAGCTCTGGCACCACTGCTGACCTGGCCGGCTGGGGCCACCCGCTGGGTCGCTGACCCGTGGGCCTGGCTGACCTGTTGACTGGGTCAACTGCTGACTGGGCACTCTGCCCACTGACATGTGGGCCCCGCGCTAATTAACTGGTTTTATAAATAAATAAAATGTTAATTAATCTGTTAAGTAGTTTTAATCGCTAATCAGTCACTGACTAGTGGGGCCCACTCCCCTAATTAGTTCTGTTAGTCATTTTAATCAACTGTTAGTGCCGCAGTCGCTGACATGTGGGTCCCAATGGACCCACAGGTCAGGTTTGACCCCAGTCAACCATCCTATTGACTGCTGACATCACCTCTACGTCATGCTGACGTCATCCACTACTGTTCTGGATAATGTTGATTTAGATAATAAAATAATCCCAGAAAATGGTTTAATCTTTAAAAATTCATAGAAAATAAATCGTAACTCGGATGAAAATGTTTTCTATATGAAAGTTGCTTAGAAAAATCCAACGAATCCGAATATGCGGTCCGATCATCTGTCACATGCCCCTAGCATGCCGAACATGGAACTTTCCCCCTCCGGTCATCTGTCTGACACAGGTCCGGAACCGGGAACACCTTCCCGGTTGATTTCCCCCTTCACCTATAACGTCTAGGACCGCGTTAGAGCACGCTTAGCGCTACGTATCGTCATGTCATGCTTAGTGTTACCTCTGTTTGCTATGTATTTACTGTTTCTTCCCCCTCTTCTCTCCGGTAGACCCCGAGGCCGCTGATGCCCCGGTGATCGATTGCATCATCGACGACGACCCCTCCTTGCCAGAGCAACCAGGCAAGCCCCCCCTTTGATCATCCCGATATCGCCCATTCCATTCTCTCATGCTTGCATTAGATTTTACTACTGTTATTGTTTGCTCCTATTTTGATGCATAGCCTGCTTTTGTATCTACTGTTGTACCTTACCTGCTTATCCTAATTTGCTTAGTATAGGTTGGTTAGTGATCCATCAGTGACCCCCACCTTGTCCTTGTTGCCCCTGCTTCATCATTGAAGACCCGATCAACGGGATTGAAGACCAAGCCCCGGCACCGCACATCACTTTCCCCTTAGTTGCTCGACACTGCTGGGTTACTATCGAGTGCCGAGGGTGAGACCTCTACAGCACTTCTGATGTTAACCTGTAGTGTAGCTATTCGGTCGTGGTCATTGAGGGTGATTTCCTCCTTAACCACTTCCGATACGGCTCTGTCGTGCAACCCCTCAAGTGTGAACCTCGAGGGTGATTCCTCTACGTTCACCTTGATGATTACATTGAGTGGAACTCACCGGGGGTGATTCCTTGGGTTTTCCTCTTGATGTTTGGACACACGGATACTTGGACTTTACAACTGTTACTTGGAAAGTGAGGTGGAGACGGGTTGACCTGGAAGGTGCCCGAGAGATAATTACGAGGCGTGGCCGGGCATTCTTAGCCCTTGCCACAAGTCCTCGAGACGGGGCAACGGGGTCACATCTTTCGTGAGTCTCTGCTTGTTACCGCGCGTTCCTAATCCACTACGATTTGGATATTTGATCCGAGGGGCCTCTGGCCTGATAGCACTAACCATCACGTGGGCATAGTATGGGCGTTCTGCGTTGTATGCATCAGCCGAAGCTTAATAGACGTCAGCGACGGAGTGGCGCGCGCCGGGTTGGACTGGTAAGCTCCTGCCTTTTTAGGGAGGTAGCTAGGTCTGCTCACCGGCCGCGTTCGCAACGTGCAGGAGTTTCCGGGGAGATGGCCCATGACCCCTGGGGGCATAGGTTTAGTCCGGCGTGCTTGACCTCTCTATTAAGCCTAGGTCGGGTTGCGGCGTATTGTTTGGCCGAGGCCGGGCATGACCCAGGAAAGTGTGTCCGGCCGGAGTCAATCGAGCGTGGTGGGTAAGTTGGTGCCCCCCTGCAGGGAAGAACTAAACTATGCATAGCCTGTCCTATGGTAACGGACACTTGGAGTTGTATCCCGATCGATACAACTAGAACTGGATACTTGTGATGAGAACTGGATGGTGATGAGGATTTGATTGTGATGATAACTGGATAGTATGGCTCTGGGATTGCTTTCTCGCGGGGAGTCGAGAAAGGATCTCTGGCCGAGGTTGATAACACTACTACCGCTTTACTTTATGCTACTCTACTCCCTCCTGTTGCTGCAAGATGGTGGGTTCGAGAAGATGGTAGTCTTCGATAGGACTAGGCCTTCTCCCTATTCTGGCATTTCTGCAGCCCAGTCCACATATACAGCCTTCCTTTGATAATGTTGCATATGTAGTGTAGATCCTTGCTTGCGAGTACTTTGGATGAGTACTCACGGTTGCTTTGCTCCCCCTTTTCCCCCTTCTTTCTTCTTTCTGGTTGTTGCAACTAGATGGTGGAGTCCAGGAGCCAGATGCCACCTTTGACGACTGCTGCTACCCCGAGGGTGCCTACTACCACGTGACGGAGACAGCGGATGATCAGGAGTAGTTAGGAGGCTCCCAGGCAGGAGGCCTTGCCTTTTCTATCGTAGATGCTTTTGTGCTAGCCTTCTTAAGGCACCTGTCTAACTCATGTCTGTACTCAGATATTGTTGCTTCCGCTGACTCTTGTGTTTTCGAGTTTATGTATTCGAGCCCTCGAGGCCCCTGGCTTGTAATATAAAGCTTGTATTATTTTAATCTGTGTCTAGAGTTGTGTTGTGATATCTCCCGTGAGTCCTTGATGTTGATCGTACACATTTGCGTGTATGATTAGTGTACGATTGAGTCGAGGGCGTCACAGATGAGACCCTTGATGTTTGTATGGTACGCAATGACGGCAAGTCTTTTTTCGATTTTATAGAATACATGTTAAACATTTTCCAAACACATTGTACTTTTTTGTATACAACTCAAAACATTTCTTATACATATTGAACATGTTTAATATATGATTAACATTGTTTACAATACTTATTTTGAACATTTTTTTCGAATATGTGGTAACCAAATTTCAAATACATGTTCTACATTTTCCATATATATTTGGAACATTGTTTTATAAACATTGAACATTTTTCAAATACATGACTAACAATCTCATCAGAAAAATACATGATTAATATTATTTCAAATATTTGTTTGAAATTGTTTTCAGTACATTCTAAACATTTTTGAAACACAGGCTGTATATATTCTGAATGCTTCGAAACATTTTTCTAAAGTACGGGAATATTTGTTTTGCATTTTTCTAAATGCGAGATAATATTTTGAATTCCATGTAAATTATTTTGATGATATGAAACAGTTCTATTGAATTATGAAAATGTTTTCTTTAAAAATTTATATACATTTTTAGAAAATATCACGAATATGTTTTTGAATGGTAAAAACATTTTCTATATGTTGACTGATGTTTTTGACAAAGAGCTAATTTTGTTATGTGTGATGAACACTTATAAAAAAGTGACTAATTGTTTTTTGGAATTTATGTATTAATGATTTTACAAAATATGAAAATAATTAAAGAAGGAAGAACATTGCGATTTGCATGTGAGTAATGAGCGCACGTCGCTAATGGCTGGTCCCTACCGGATCCTCTGTACATACATGTAATGGCGACCTATGTGATACATAGCAGCGGAAAACGGTGTTTCCTTTTCTTCTTCTTTTACAATTTTTTTGTGATTTTTTTTTTGAGAATTCGGTGATTCCTACGCGCTACCGAGGGCATTTCCTATTTCGCGCTGCAGCGGCACTAGCTTGGCTCGGCCGAGCTACCATTTCCCCCCTGTTTTGAAACTCAAAAAAACTGAGCAATGTAAATTGTTTGGAACCAGGAATCGAACCAACGGTATTTCCGTTGATAGCGAACTCCACGAACAACTATGCCACCGCCCGACTCATGAATTCAAAACTCCTTTCCATCTACTTATACATATAGGCAATGCCCTCTATGTTTTCTGTGTTTTTCCCCTTTCTTTCTTTGTTTCCCATTTTCTTCTTTCTTAAATGCGTGAAATGTTTACAAATAGATGATATTTTTCTACTAATTCTTGAACTTTTTCATTAAATCGATGAACTTTTTTAACTCAATGAACTTTTTCAAGTTGGATGAACTTTTTTTCAAACTGGACTAACTTTTTCTTTAAAATGAATGAACCTTTTAACATTTCTAAATCAAAAAATGTTCCTCATATTCAAAAAAATAACCTAATTTTTTTAAATGTTCATCAAATTCAAAAAGTATTTATTCAATTCTAAAAAAATTCATCCAGTTCAAAAATATTCATTAAATTCAAAAATTGTTCATCAAATAAAAAAATTGGTCATCATTGTTAAAAATGCTCATGAAAAATAGTTCTTCAAAATTAAAAAATTGTTCATTGAAATTTAAAATATGTTATTCTTCTAAAGTCGTGAAATTTTTTGAATTAAAGAATTATATTTGACAATTCACAATGCTTTTAAAAAATTTAGAAACTTTTCAATCCAAAGTAATTTTCACAAATAATTTGAAACAAAAACATATAGTAAAAAATGAAAAGTAAAAATGACAAACAAAATGAACACAAGAAGTGTCTCGTCCCGCGCGTGGGCTGGCCCAAAAGGGCACGCGTGCAGGGGTGTGGGTTGGGGCGCGGGAGCTGGAGGGTGCGCCCTTGTGCGACTGGGGGCGTCGAACTCACCAAATAGGGGGCACCCTCCTAACGGCGCCACCGTTCCTTCGTTTTTCCCCAAACGGTGCACACCCCCTCGTCACGTTGGGCCCGCCCATTTCCCTTCCTTTCCTCATTTTCTGAACTGCAAAAATGTTTGCACGAGATGCGATTCGAACACAAGACGTGCAAGTTCAGTGTTAGACGTGATAACCACCTCACAAGGAGTGATTACATACATGTTCTTCGGTTATTTCTTTTTTCTTCATTTTCTTGGAATTTTTCTTATTTCTTTGTCCTTTTTTCTTTCTTTTTCCAGATTAGCAATTTTTTCTTCAAATAGATGAACTTATTCCAAAATCCATGGACTTTTTTCCAAACTCGTGATTAAAATTTGTCCACTTTCTTCAAATTTGTGGTATTTGTTTCAAAATCGAGGATCTTTTTCCAAATTTGAGAACGTTTTGGCAAATAGGTGATCTTTTTTCCAAATTCGAAGAAATTCTTCAAATTGAGAAGTTTTCCAAAAATGCTGAACTTTTTTCAAAATTGTTAAACATTTTTTCAGTTCAGTGCATCTTTTATAGTTTTTGATCTGTTTTTCTAAAATCCATCAATATTTTCTAATTCACTATTTGTTTTCCAAATTTCCAACTGAAAATTGCTTTTAAAAGAATCTTTTTTTTTAAGTTAACGGCTGACTGGTATACTGGTCAAGCATCGCCCAGTCAACCGTTGACCGACGGAAAAAATAAGAAACAAATGAAAACTGCTGTTAGCAAGCAGCTGAGCCTGGATCGAACTAAGCTGGGCCACGGCCCACGCCGGCTCACGTTCCTGGCGCCGAAGGCACCTGTCGAAAAGCCTATTTGAGGCGTGCTGCGGCAATTAGTCGGACATAGCACATGGGAGCCTATGACTGGGCTGGCCCGTTTTTCATGTTACTTTTTCCTTTTTCAAACGTGGAGAACTTTTTAAAAGTTGCCATTTTTAAAAATTTGAAAAAATGATGTTGTTTTCAAGTTTTGTGCAGAAATTTCACGTATTCAGAAATTTATTTTTTTAGATTTTTGCAAAAAAACAAAAATTCGAATTTAAAAACCTTTCACATTTCTATATTTTAAAAAAAAATTAGAAAAACCTTTGGGAATTACAAAAAGGGTTCTTATTTTGAAAATATGTTCACAAACTTAAAAAATCATGGTTTCAAAACTTTTTATCAAATTCAAATAAAATTCTGGTTTTTGAAATGTTGTTCCTAATTGCGAAAAATGTTTTTTCTAAATCAACTCTTTAAGAAAATGTACACAAATTAAAAAATGTTTGCTTTTCAAAAAATATTAATTTAGAAAGTCTCATTCAGAATTTTAAAAATAATTGAATCGGACTTATAGTTCTGATACGATGGGCTATTTATTTAGACACCAAAGCTTCGATCCCTCACATGCACATGATTCTTTTTGGGAATTTTGCAATGTTTGCGTCCTGATGGGTCAGCCCAAGTGGGTGAGCCTTTTTGCTGCACGTGATGGGTGATATGTTTCCGCTTGTCACACCGTTGTTTAGACAAGATAAATCCTGACATTTATGAGAACATCACTCCGATGTGGACACTGATGACTGGTGAATGCGGGAGATCGTGAAATCCTTTGTCTAATGTGTTTATGTGGAAAAGGGACTGAACATAAACAAATATCAATGTAAAGAAGGACATACAAATGTTTGATAAAATCCTTTGTCTAATGTGTTTCTACGGAAAAGGGACTGGAACATGAACAAATATCAACGTAAAGAAGGAAATACAAATGTTTGATGAAACAGGCAAGTCAACAGGAGGCACGGGGATCAACTCAAAGCGCATGATGGCGCACGATATGAGCGTGCCTGCTCGTACCGCTGATCGTACCCCACGCCACCGACTCCAGAAGGTCCACCTTACTGATACATCTCCAACGCTTTTATAATTTATGAAGCATTCATGCTATTTTATTATCTGTTTTGAATGATTACGGGCTTTATTATACGCTTTTATATTACTTTTGGGACTAACCTACTAACTGGAGGCCCAGCCCATATTGGTGTTTTCTTGCCTATTTCAGTGTTTCGAAGAAAAGGAATATCAAACGGAATGAAACCTTCGAAAACGTTATTTTTGGAACAGAAGCAATCCCGGGAACTTGGAGTGCAAGTCAGGGAAGTGTCGAGGAGGCCACGAGATAGGGGGGCGCGCCCTCCATCCTCGTGGTCCCCTCGAGGCTCCCCCGACCGACTTCTTTCGCCTATATATTCCCATATACCCTAAAAACATCGAAGAACAAGATAGATCAGGAGTTCCGCCGCCGCAAGCCTCTGTAGCCACCAAAAACCACTCGGGAGCCGTTCCGACACCCTGCCGGAGTGGGGATCCCTCACCGGTGGCCATCTTCATCATCCCGGCGCTCTCCATGACGAGGAGGGAGTAGTTCACCCTCGGGGCGGAGGGTATGTACCAGTAGCTATGTGTTTGATTTCTCTCTCTCTCGTGTTCTCTCTATGGTACGATCTTGATGTATCGCGAGCTTTACTATTATAGTTGGATCTTATGATGCTTCTCCCCCTCTACTCTCTTGTAATGGATTGAGTTTTTCCTTTGAAGTTATCTTATCAGATTGAGTCTTTAAGAATTTAAGAACACTTGATGTATGTCTTGCCGTGCTTATCTGTGGTGACAATGGGATATTCACGTGATCCACTTGCTGTATGTTTTGCTGATCAACTTGCGGGTTTCGCCCATGAACCTATGCATAGGGGTTGGCACACGTTTTCATCTTGACTCCCCGATAGAAACTTTGGGGCACTCTTTGAAGTACTTTGTGTTGGTTGAATAGATGAATCTGAGATTGTGTGATGCATATCGTATAATCATGCCCATGGATACTTGAGGTGACAATGGAGTATCTATGTGACATTAGGGTTTTGGTTGATTTGTGTCTTAAGGTGTTATTCTAGTATGAACTCTATGATAGATTGAATGGAAAGAATAGCTTCATGTTATTTTACTACGGACTCTTGAATAGATAGAACAAAAAGGATAACTTTGAGGTGGTTTCGTACCCTACCATAATCTCTTCGTTTGTTCTCCGCTATTAGTGGCTTTGGAGTGACTCTTTATTGCATGTTGAGGGATAGTTATATGATCCAAGTATGTTACTATTGTTGAGAGAACTTGCACTAATGAAAGTACGAACCCTATAGGCCTTGTTTCCTACCATTGCAATACCGTTTACGCTCACTTTTATCATTAGTTACCTTGCTGTTTTTATATTTTCAGATTACAAAAACCTATATCTACCATCCACATTGCACTTGTATCACCATCTCTTCGCCGAACTAGTGCACATATACAATTTACCATTGTATTCGGTGTGTTGGGGACACAAGAGACTCTTTGTTATTTGGTTGCAGGGTTGTTTCAGAGAGACCATCTTCATCCTACGCCTCCCACGGATTGATAAACCTTAGGTTATCCACTTGAGGGAAATTTGCTATATCCTACAAACCTCTGCACTTGGAGGCCCAACAACGTCTACAAGAAGAAGATTGTGTAGTAGACATCACTTACCAAATTCACTAAAGGGGTCGATATTACAATCTCAACAGGGAGAGCACCATTGGCAAAACAAAGAACTAGAACCCATCTTCCAACCCTAGCCGCTGCCATTTGCCATCTAACCACCATAGCACCCGCCATCTTAATCATCATAGCCATTTTCTCCTAGTTAGTCATACTTGTAATTGGTGTATCGTAGCCTATAGCTATTGTAAGACATATAATCAATCCATCGTTTATATTAATGTTATCCGCAATGTGTTAACTCCGCGATCTAGTAGCTATGTGTGAGTAATTCGGTGAAGCAATAGGCTAAAGCAAGTTCTTGCAATCCTATGTATTTGTGCACAAGTCGATGGAATTGAATTTGCGTAATTAACATTATTTTTATGAATTTCATGGGGGTTTTCTTTTGTATTCTTCTTGTTCTAAGACCCTACAGGTATCCATCATCGTATAGATCGATCAGGGAGGAGGTAAGAAGCGAGGATGTGTGGAACACGATTCTGAACACCAGTGACATAAAGTTTTAGTACGGTAGCGGAAAGCAATTCCTTAGGGGACAAATGAGGTGTTGTTACTAAATGCCCAATGATTTTGTGTGAATAATTATTCTTAATAACCGAGGCAACCCGCGTGACGGTAAGAGTCATTGATTGGACAATTGACTCTTGATGTAGGTCATGACTAATGAATATGTACTTTGGATAGATCCCTCACTTCATCGCGCCACAAACTCATCGAAATGGTTGTCTTCCAGAGCTATGTTTATTATCTCAAGCACAAATATAAGGTTCTGAGAGTAAGACCTCATACCCATGTATGTATTAATATTAGTGTTCTCATCCCTAATGTTCTTACGATTCAATTTGTAAAAACTGAATATAATTCATTAGCAATAACTTGTCAGCTCATTTGTTGTAGTTCATATCCTCTCGTGGGTTCGATAAACCAATGTCACTCCTTGGGGAAAAGGAATGATGATCTTCTTCTAGCCAAAATGGATCACAAAGGGTATCAACACACGTTTGTAGGACGCAGTGCATGGCAGAGAGGTGTCCCTTTGTCCTCACTTGTGCGTACCCAGGATCAACTTCCTAGTCGATCATGCATTTTCAAACTTATCCAAGCCAAACATGCTAAACTTTGAGGTACCATTTGGATGGCCTCCCTGAAAAGAAGATGCACCTGGTTGATATGAGTAGTATATCATTCCTACCGAGCCGCGATATCACATACACCCCCTCGAAGGAACCGATATCCCACTCGGCCCAGTAGGAATTTTCCCTCATGGCACACGTCTGTGTGCATCCGTGTCAACATCCACATATGCCCCATATGCGCATCACTATCCCGCACATACTCGTGTAACCGTGAAGGTCATTGGCTCAAATACCAAATTTAATGCTCTGACCAAACCCATCGGTTCACCCACCAATTCCTGGCCATTGTGCCCAGGACCTAGACTGGACCAATAGACAACCCTATTCTTTCATGCACACTTTGTGCTCGCACCTAGAATTAACTTCCCAGTCGGTCACCCATATCAAATTCATAGCAATGCATGGCCAAAGGCACCTTTAGAGTTTGAGCCTACTTTCCCCAGTCGTTGTGAGGCTCCTGGTGTTGGAAATATGCGCTAGAGGCAATAGTATCGTATTATTATATTTCCATATTTATAGTTAAGTGTTTATATTCTATGCTATAACTGCTATGATCCTGGAATATGCGATTCAGTGGAAAACTCATATGCATGTGTGGAATGATAAATGGTGAATAAATTGTTCCTAGTCTTGCCTTTGGGACTAGCTCAAGTGTTGTTGATGGTCACGTTTTCTAGATTTTAGGATATTGTTAAGTGTATGATGATCCTAAAACAACATTGAGATTATGACATTGGAAGAACGGTCAAATTGAGTCGGCCCAATCTTGTTTGTTATGAATTGAGGTAATATCGTCTGTAATCAATTGTAATAACACGGAGTTTTAACGTGTGAATTTTCTCCTTAGACCATGATAGCATCGTAGCCACTTCTTATGGTACGATGGGATTTGGGGTTGCTCAAACGTCACGTGTAACACGGTGATCATAACGACAATTTACAAGGTCATCGGAAAGTTTGACAAGGGACTAGATAGCTCGAGAGTGGGATTTTATCCTTAGACGATGGAGATATATTCTTAGGGCCATCTCGGTGTGATGGCATCCATCATTGTCTGGCCAGACATAGGTGACTTTATCATGGGGATGCCAGAACACAATAACGAGAAAGAAGAACAAAACCAGTAACGGGGATTTCGGTATAGTGAGCATAGTAATGACTCGGGAGGATACCGATGCATCCCGGGTTTTGTGAAGTATCTTGAAGCAAAGGGAACATCACAAAATAACAAATTGTTCACTCGAATATCCTCCGTGTACTCACATGGCCTAATATGGACGTCCACGGTCTCGCTATCGGTCATTGAACGGACGGTTTTGTTCATGACTATGAGTTATCGAACCTACAGGGTCACAAGCTTAAAGAATCATGATCTGTTGAGTATTAGTAGGATGGGAGTCATGAGAATTATTTATGGAACTGTTATATTAATATGCGGAATAGTTCCGAGAGGACCCGAAAGTGTTTCAAGGTCACTAAAAGGGTTTCAGAGAGTATCGGGTAATACCGGGTATTACCGATAAATATATGTAGGTGCAAAATGTTTTCGGGGATGTTAAATTATATATAGAAAGGTCTGAAAGTATTTGAAACAATTTTATATTTAATTTAATATCAACGGGTCTTAAAAAGCCAAGAGGTGGAAGGCAACTTGGGCCACAAAGACCCAAGTGGGGAAGGTGACTCCTTCCGAGGCCGACTTGGGGAAGGGGAGGAGTCAGACTCCTCCTCCCCCTAGATGGCGCACCAAGGGGGACTCCTTCCCCTTGGTGGCAGCCCTCCCTCTCCCCTCCAACCTAGATATACTAGGGGATTTTGCTATTTTGTACATACAGTTTTTCGAACCTCCTCTAGTTCTTCTACTTCTTATTCTAGTTGGTCCTAATTGACTAATAAGAACTTAGCTAATCCTCTTGTCCTCATAGTTAGAAGCCCAATGTGGTTCTAATCTCTTCCTTCTAATTCTCTGGCGATGATTAGCTCTATATGGTGAAGAGCCGTCGGATCGTGAATGATGTACGCTTGCAACCAAGTGGAGAGGCCGTGCTTTTGGTCTTTGGTTCGAGGGATTGTTCATGGATGGTTCGAGGGACTCCAAGTACGATCTACACTGACACTTTCTTCTTTCGCTGCAACTCAATGACCGTAACGATCGTGATCCCCACCCGTTATGCATCTTTATATTGATCTTGGGTGATCGTAGGTGTGAATTTTTTTTCTAGTACGTTTCTCAACACCTTGGCCTAGTCGCTTAAAGCCAATTGCTCTCAATTCAATGGTAAGACGGGAACGCAAATACCACGTAGGTACATGAGTTCGTTTTGG
Source organism: Triticum dicoccoides (assembly GCF_002162155.2). Lineage (NCBI taxonomy): Eukaryota > Viridiplantae > Streptophyta > Magnoliopsida > Poales > Poaceae > Triticum > Triticum dicoccoides. Next base: position 765,354,660 of record NC_041384.1, on the reverse strand, counting down.
TTGACCGGTGATCCATCTTATATTCGAATTGCCGATCAGTTAGGTCAGCACCATGCAGGCATTAGGCATGCAGCATGCCTAGAAGGTGCAAGCTGACAATGCAAAGATCGACACGGCGGCCAGAAAGAAGAGAGAAGTGCTTATCCTTTTTGTGTGTCATCCCTAACATCTCATCCCTTAAGCTGGCTCCCTCCTCTCCTCTCTCTCCATGAACGGCGTGGTCTCGGCTGATTCCGCCCTCTCCTGTCTCTCTCCACCTCCAGACCCATATTTGTGGCGCAGTCTCCATGGAAGCTTAATGTTGCACCCGACATCTGTCGACGTTGGAAACGGTGAGCACCAATGTTGGAAACACGCGTCACTAAAGGTTGTGATGCCGCTACCGGCAAAGGGCAGAGGAGCTACGACGACGGTGACAACGAACTACACGTTTTTGCTGAAGCCGGCAAATGTTTGTGCTACAACCGATGATCGGTGAAGTTGCTACCGGCATCATTTTTGGCTACAATCATTCATGGTTAACTACGACCCCACGATGCCGGCAACATTTTTTTATTGTGATTTTCGTTTTGCTAGCACTGGAGATTTTCTTTTCTACATCCATTAGCGACTTAGCCGTGTCGGATTTTTGCTACTACCGTCAACAGTTTTTGCTACATCCATTCTTCATGACTTCTGGCGAGCTAGAACTGGCTTGCGGCAGGCTCCAACATCGACCAACATGGCATGACGATGACCACACGATGCTACAACCGTACAGTCGGGGAGCCGCAACCGCAACTCGTTTTTTTGCTGGACCCAGGTGAGCGCAGGGAGCGCGACGATCACCAGGTGAGCCCGGCCAGCAAGATGAGAACAACAGTCACTGCAGCGAGCGCAGCCATTGAGATGAGCGCTATGGCACCATTGCGTGTGCGGCCAGCGAGACAAGCGCCATGCCGCCATGGTCACCACGGCGAGGTCATTGGGTCTGGGGTCGTCGGGCGGTAACGAGTTGCGTATGCGGCAGCACGTGGGAGAACAAACGAAGAATCATGGGGGAGAAAGAAGATGATGCACGGGCTAAATCCAACGGCTGCCTACAATTGCATTGGGCGGTTGCGTGGCGACCGGCGCCTAGCGTGCTCCCGCAAAAAAAAACTTAAACCTAGAATAATTATGTAAGCGCCCTAGTGATCGATATGCACGTTTTCTAATTACTTTTCTCCCATCGCTTAGCGCCCTACCGCCCCATGGGGTGCGACCGTGCGACTCCCATGGATCCCAGCGTCATCGACTCGCATGGGGTACGATTCGTGTGCCACCCCCGCACTGTGGCCTCCATCCACCCATGGCCTCTCCTTCTCCCCGTGGGAAGCGCGGTCCGGTTCATCCTGCAGGCCCCACACGCGCTCATCGACATTCCCGGCCGGCTAAATCAGGATATAAGCTGCATGCAGCATGCGTGTGCGCGGGGGCAAGAGGAGCAGGAGAGGGCGACGTGCGGGTGACGGGCGAGGGAGGTCGTGGCCGCGGCGCTGACGGAGGTCGTCGTTAGGATCGAGTTGGCTGCGGCGGCAAGATGTCGATGTCGGGGGCGGACTTCAACGGCGTGGGCGAGGACCCCAGGATCTTCCGCAACATCTGCCGCGACCGTACGCACCCAGCGCCTCTCTCCTGTGCTGTGCCCTCTCCTTCCTTCTCGCGCCATTAATGGCTTTCTCCACAGGGATACTCAAGGACATGCTGAAGCCGGACAAGGACAAGGAGAACAAGAGCGCGTGGAAGGTACATCCTCAGTTCCAACAGGGATACACTCAATGATCCTCTCTAAACTGCTCATAACGCTGACGTTTCATTATTCAACAAGATGTTTGTGCGATTCTTCCCGAGTAATCTGATGATATTGGCAACTGTTTGGGGATCTGAAGATCAGTTTAAGCTCCTCTTAATCAGTTATTACAGGGTTATAATTACCTGTCAGGCAAAAAGAATAGAGCGTAACATCGTTTAGCACGCCTTCTGTGCAGGTTCTTATCATGGATAAATTTACGGTGAGGATCATGGGTTATGCTTGCAAGATGGCAGAAATCACCGATGCAGGGGTTTCGTGTAAGTTGCCGAAACCTGGATATATGATCGTTTAGCAGAAAGCATAAGGTGGTGGATTAAAGTGCCCTTCTCAACTCTCATCTCATATGAGCTCGGTATGAACAGTAAAATCCATAACAAATGGAAAATAAATAAAATGCTGAAGTTATTTTGTGGCAAACTTTGACAAATGTTTTGAATGCTTGAAAAGTTTCATCATTGAATGACATTTGTGGAAGACGTGGCAAACAAATCAAATGTCATGTTTGCTTCAGAAAAAATTCAGAACTTTTTGTCATTTTTCCCGATTTTACTGTACACCGAGCACACGTATGAGCTCGAACTCAGATAATTCGTGTCCGGTGGATACAATGTTGTTTTATTTCAAGGGTACCCTTTAGGAGGTCCTCAATTCGGCCAACATTACTCCCATAAATCTGCTTGATTGGCATTATGGCCAAGTAAGCTAGTTAAGTGACCTGACTGTCGTCCTATCCGGCAGTGGTGGAAGATTTGTTCAAGCGAAGGGAGCCGATGCCTTCAATGGATGTGATCTACTTTGTACAACCACTGAAAGAAAAGTAATGACTTTCTAACTTTCTCTTTCTGTAAGCACCACATCATAATTGCAAATACATATACTTGTAGTTTTGGTCCATTATTTGATTTTTCTAGTGATTCTGATGTTTCAAGATTTATAACCATCCCAACCCAAAATCATAGGACTGCATTCCTACCTTGTTTAATACTACTCCCTCCGTCCCATAATATAAGAGTATTTTTTTTACACTACACTAGTGTTAAAATCGCTCTTATATTATGGATCAGAGGGAATAAGTTTTTGCTGGTCCATCTTCCTTATTTTGGGAGCTCTTTTGCTAGTTCATGACAGATGTATATTCTCCTTAGATAATCCTCTGATATGAAAGCTTGGTGATCTGCAGTGTCATAATGCTTCTATCCGACATGTCTGGGAGATGTCCACTGTACAGGAAGTATGTTGAGCCAAGATTTCAATTCACAGCTGGAATGTCATTTGCAGAAGCTTCATATGAAACAGACTTCGACATACACGTTAAAGGTTTTACTTTCAACTTTTAGGGCATACATCTTCTTCAGCTCACCAATTCCCAAGGAGCTGGTGACTTACATTAAGAACGACAGCAGTGTGATACCACGCATTGGTGCACTAAGAGAGGTTAATGTTTTAATACCTTTGGATGTTATATTCTTTGGCAATAGGGTTTCTAATGTTGTTGTTCTATTAATTGCAGATGAATTTGGAGTTTTTTGCTATTGACATGCAGGTACCCATAAGCTTCGTTCTATATGACCTCATTGCTTTCTATGGTTGATTGCTGCCTAAGACATTGTTATGTTTTTCCTTTGTTCTTGTCAAGTATAGAAGTTCGAGTCAATTGTAATATAGGCAGTGGCCATATTAAGGAGTAGCTCTAGGTCAACATATAAATTTAATATTGAATGAATTCACACACTGAAGGGTAATTTAGCTGGTCCATCCTTGAATCGAAAGTTTGATAGCTTGGTGGGAATATTCGTGAATTCATTTGAAGTTGAAAGCATTACAAATGAGGTCTGCTGGATATGTTGAATGGACTTGTATTTGCATGCCATTCTGACTATTTTTTTCTAATTTCATATTTGGTGTCTAATTCGTTACTTGATGTTAGAAACATTAGTTTTGATGATAATGGGCGGCATATCTGTAGGGGTTTGTAACTGACCATGACATGGCACTGACCGACTTATATGGTGCAAATGACCATAATTCAAAAAAATTCAACGACACCATAACCACTATGGCTTGCCGCATAGCTACCACATTTGCATCGTTGAAGGTATGTCAAGGAACTTCATTTGCATTGCTCTATTAATGCACTCTGTGCTAATTAGTAGAACAACTTATATATTCGTATGTTGGGTTCTTAAGTTACTGCAGCATTTCATAAAAGGTAACTCGGTCCAAAATCATTAGAAAACTGCTTAATTTCAGCATCCATCGATACCTTTCCAACTTATATTTTTTATTGCAGCACATATAGTGATTATTGTTGATGATATTGACACGATTACTAGTGGGACCGTGTAACTTCTGATATGTGCTCAATGTTTGAAAGAAGTTGGTGGCACTTCATGTTTTTTTTTCAATTTTGCACTCCCATTTTCCCAGGTCACAAAATACCCAACATGGATATCCCTCCTCTCGAGCCCACACAAAAGTGATAAAGAAATGACATGGTTGTGTTTATAAACTTCACAAAACAAATATCTCAACTGGAATACCAGGGCTTTATTATTGTTAATTAGTCTCTTAAAACGTCTTCCTGTGACCGGATATTTGACAACTGACCATTTTACTATATAGACTATCACACTATTTACTGGTGACCTACAGGCTACAGTTTTGAACATCTCCTATTCTAGCTATCAATGGAGTCTTCTTGATCTTTATCCTTGTTTTGTCTTGTGTGGTCAATGGACTATAACATCGTTTGCAAACACAGAAGCTAATCTAGTGCTTACAGGAATTTCCTACCGTGCGGTATCGAGCACCTAAAAGTGCAAACCCATCAACAGCACCAAAATTTGACATGGTTCCAAAATGGCTGGCTAACGCTACTTGGGAAATCGTGTCAAAATATAAGTCCACAATTCCAGAATTTCCCCAGAAGGAGACATGTGAATTGCTTATTCTGGACAGACCTATAGATCAGGTGCTAAAGCATAATTTACATTTTTCATTGGAAGGGATTATGTATTTGTTTATTTTGTAAGTACATCAAAGAATTGTTTCATGTAACTTACAACAATTTAATATGATTGTGAAGATAGCACCTGTTATTCATGAATGGACCTATGATGCAATGTGCCATGATCTACTCGAAATGGATGGCAACAAATACATATATGAGGTACTTTTTGATATAACATTATGTACTAGACACATATTATCTTCACTTTACCTATTCTTTGATTTACTTTTCTGTTGGAAGGTATCAAAAGGGGATTCAGAACCTGAAAAGAAGGAAGCTTTATTGGAGGATCAAGATCCTCTCTGGATAGAGCTTCGCCATACTCACATAGCTGATGTGAGTCTTGTTGGTATTTAAGATTGTTGAGCTATATTTGGTCTATGCTTTATAACACTAACTTGAATGCCAGGCCAGTGAGAGGTTGTATGAGAAGATGAATACCTTTGTATCAAAGAATAAAGCAGCACAACTTCATTCAAGGTGCTTGATATTTCTTTGCTCTATAAGAAATAAAACTGTAAATGTTTTAACATAGAGTGGAGTGCACTATGGTATGGTAGCAGATGCTTGTGCATTGGTGTTTTTTTACCATTCTAGATTGTTATTTATTTGGAAAATTACCATTCTATTCTACATTTCTAGATTGCTGATGCAATCATGCTATAACTTACCTTTTGTGTGTCCATTGCGTTGGTTATTTATCTTCAACATAGTTAGTTGTTGAACTGCCATATTTTGATGTATATCTTACTATGAAAATATAACATCTTATTCTTGTCTGAGCAACTGATTTTATTTGGAATCCTGAAGACTAGTACAGAAATCCTCTGAGATGAAAAACTATGTAACTTATAGTTTGTATTTTGACATAGAGGTATATCAAATGCTGATTAGTAGAATATTTTTTTCTGGTGAATGTATGGCCTAACATATGCATAATTAATTTTAAAAAGTGTACATGCTTACATTTCCATTCTCAATTAGAGATGGTGGTGAAATCTCAACCACAGATTTGCAAAGGATTGTTCAGGCTTTGCCACAGTACGGTGAGCAAGTTGATAAATTGACCCTCCATATAGATGTAAGTGCTTGTTTACGTATAATTTTCCTTGCAATTGTTATGTTTTTCTATTTTTTATCTTTACAACGCATAATTTACTATTTTCTTTACTTAAAGAAATGACTATGAAAATGTGAAATGAGATGTTATATTATTATAGTTAAAATACGATACTCTGGTGAATGCAAGTTAAATGGGCCACTCGAATAAGGTTCTTAGTTCTACTGTGTAGTATATTCAATAAAATATTTTTAATAGGCCTGATTTCTAACTTCAAAGCGATAAAAGTTCTACTACTTTTGTTTGAGCTCTTCTGCTCTTGCTCAGATTGCAGGAAAAATCAACAGGTGCATCAGGGAGTACGGGCTTCGTGACCTTGGGCAGTTGGAGCAGGATCTGGTTTTTGGAGATGCAGGAGCAAAGGAGGTGATCAATATGCTCAGGTCAAAGCAGGTTTGTAAGGCGTTATGCTTGACTTTATCAGTACAGTGTTATGCTTGGTATGACATGTTTGTTCTATTGCCCAGAATTTGAGTGAAGAAAACAAATTGAGATTGTTGATTATATATGCAATTGTATGTCCCGACAAGTTTGAAGGTGACAAAGGGGACAAGTTGATGCAGGTACTTCACGTTAAATTTTGCATTGCTAGAGTTATGGCTTATGAGTGGTGAAGGAGAGTTGTGTGTCATTTCATTAAGAAGGAAAAAATGAACAATGAGAGACCAGCAGGCCAACTCGCAGAGATGATGAATTACAGACTCGCCGTGAACAAAAGAAACTCTACCAAACACACCCCGCGAGGGATAACTGAGCTGACGAGTAGCTCGTGGAGGGCTGAAGCACCAGAAGTAACTCCCTATAACACTAACTAAATACACAGCCAAGCACCCCCACCACAGTACTAGAGGGGTCGCCGAACACGCTCCCATGAAACAAGAAAATTACCTCCATTAACTTGATCACGACTTTTCCATAGAAACCCCCTTCTTCTCTTATCTATAGCTTTGATCACCCACTTAGGTAGGTCCAAGGCAAACATTAGGTAAGGTGCAAAAATTATGCAGAAGGTACATAAAAACATAGGAAGTAAACCTCTTATTTTGTTAGTTAGAAGCATCAAAGCATAGTACTCACTAGTGAGAAGTGACTTATAAGATGGCTTCACCTAACCCATCTTTAAGCCATCTTTTTTCTTGCTACGTACGGAAAAACCAATCAGCCAACTTGAGAAAATTTTTGTTATTCATGTCTGCGTGATATGGTGAGCTAATTTATCGACTTTGCAGCTAGCGAAACTTCCATCAGATGATATGAAGGCCATAAACAGCTTAAGATATTTGGTTAGTTCAGATGCAAAAAAGGATGCACGGGCTGGCGGTTTCTCTCTCAAATTTGATGCCCAAAAGGTGAAGTCATGGTTTCAGCTAAAATTTATAGCTTGTTCCCTTGAACTGACATGGTTTTAATTTCCACACCAGAAAAAAAATACTGGTGTTCGGACAGAGCGGCAGGATGGTGAGGAAGGCTGGGCGTTATCACGTTTTTTCCCACTTATAGAGGCACGTGATAGTAATATACTACTAGTAAAGTTCCCTTTAATGAAATATCTTCTTATGTATTTTATTCCATGTGCTTTATGCAGTCAATAAATATCTCATGTGATGTCGCGATTAACATTTGCTAGAAGCAAAATAAACATAGTTCCAAATTTAAGTGGCCTTTAAGATGTAGTCGTCATTCTCTTGATCAAATAAGTCCCAGAACAAACTGAACTAGACAAATGTAGTACAACTAATTTTGATAGAATGGTTGTTGGATACGAGTGTTGTTATGTCCATTTGTGATTCAAAATAGTAAATGACTGAAGTTCCATGGTTTTCCAATAGGAGCTGGTCGAGAAACTGAGCAAAGGTGAATTACCTCTAAACGAATACCCATCTTTAAGTGAATCAAGTTCTACTTCTCAAGGGACCGCGGAAGGTGCATCGGCGCCAAAACCAGCACAAAATCCACAGCCCATGTCCAGGAGATCACGGCGCACACCACAGTGGGCTAAGGGCCGTAACTCTGATGATAGTCAATCAAGGTATTCACTGAAGATAGCTTCCCATCTGAACCCTTGGGATGTACAAAATTTTCGAAGCGATCACATATTTTATTTGCTCTGATTGTTTCCACATGATCTAGCTGCTTCCTTATCATGACCATATATTTGATTTGCAGCGACTCTTCCGTGTTGAGACATGCATCAGGTGATTTCAAGAGGCTAGGGAACCGAATATTTGTCTTCATGATTGGTGGAGCAACCCGATCTGAAGTATGTCCTTTAGATAATCTATTCACTCTCATTCATACTACGTAAATTCTATGTTCTCATCGATCTTATATTTCAATGGAGTAGTTAAGGGTGGCGCACAAGCTAACCATGAAGTTGAAGAGAGAAATCGTCCTCGGGTCCTCTAGCATCGATAATCCTCCACAGTTTATTTCGGTAAGCCTTTTCTGTGTAGTCCTATAGTGTCTCATAGTTCTACAACCTTTTCACCAAATCCTACGGCTCAATACAAATAGAGCTACATGAACAAATATCGAGAATGCTAACTCACGGCTTCCAGAATGTAGAATAAACTCCTGGCGCACATAATGATAAACTGTACTCACTCGTTGAATCTGTAAATGCAGAAGCTGAAGGCGCTAGGACCATCCTAGGAGCGATGTCGCCGGTTCTCGCAGACGAGCGATTGTGGAGTACCCACTAGTAGCTTACACAACATTTTTTTGCCCTTGTTTTCCACTCTACCAAGAGTGCGAGCCGTGCCAATATGTTGTAAAGTGTGGGGCATGTATATGCCATTCTATTTTCTAGGGAAAAAGGATGCAATTTTGATTCTCCTGTCACACTTGAGATCTATTGGTTCTAACACCATTTGTTCATTTTGCAAATTTATATCAAATTTGCCAAAGCTGAGACTAAGATGGAAAAGAAATCGAAAGAACTAGCAGCACCAGAAAAATCGAAGGCCTACACTCCTAATGAAATAATTTTGCAAGCAAGCATGTTACCATAATTTTTGAGGTTGCATTCCTTTTGCCATCAACAACCTCTTCTTTGTTAGGGATGTGCTTAATTCTTATTTTTAGGAAGGAGGTTGTGGTCTGACCTTAATGTTATAATAATCCGAGGCACATAGTCGATCCACCAAAGCACAAGCAATCACACAAGCCACGACCGAGAATTGTTAATGAGGATCACCAACATGGCAACAGTGTCGGGGCCTGACTATGGACGCTCTTCCCGATGCCAACGCTACAATACCGTAGCCCAGTCGCCGGCACACGCCGCCGGCTCCCCCTGCATGCCTGTGCTATTATGTTGGAATAGGTTACATCATGTATCTACTCCCACATTATACAAGAGGTCATATAAGAGTCCTACTTCTTAACTTTGATAAATGCTCCATTATGTTTGGAGAAATGTGCCCAGTTGATGCACAGGAGGATGTTCGGGAGGTTCTGAATGTAACTGTTGCAGGTTTTGAAGAGAAATACCTGGGGCTGCCAACCCCTAATGGGAGAATGACAAAGGGTCGAAAGAATGATTTCATTTCAGAACTACATAGCTTGTTCATTGGTGATCATCTGCCTACCCTGATTGGGGGGGGGGGGGCTTTAATCTAGTTAGATACCAAAAAGACAAGAGCAATGGCAACATCAATCACCACTGGAGTGATAAATTTAATGCCTGGATAGAGATCTGGAGTCTTTTAGAAATTAAAATGTCAGGCAGTGACCACACATGGGCTAATAACCAACAGAACTTGGTTATGTCTACCATTGATAGAATCTTCTGTACTACTGATTTTGATGCTTTATTTCCTTTGGGTAGCTCCCAAGCCCTTCCTAGGATTGGGAGTGACCACACACCACTGCTATGGGATTCTGGGTTGAGTAGCCCCCCCAAACCCACCAGTTTCAAATTTGAAAAATGGTGGCTGTTGAAGGCAGAATTTAGAGATTTAGCTATCAAAAACTGGTCAGCTCCTGTCAAGAAGAAAAAAGCTATAGATATTTGGCAGGAGAAAGCCAGGAGGTTTAGAAGGTTTGCTAGGGGTTGGAGCATCAATATAGAGGCTGATATTAGAAAACATAAGGCCCTAGTCACACAGGAATTTGATTGCTTAGATGTCAAAGCTGAAACAGAGCAGTTATCTGACTATGAGATTAACAGGATGAAAGGTCTATGCTCTGATCTTGTCCCTGGAGAGGTTATCTGCCTACATTATGCAGATGACACCATCCTTTTTGTAGAAAACTCTGAGGAGAAAGTTACTAATCTCAAACATATTCTAACATGCTTTGAGAATGTTTCTGGTATGAGGATCAACTACTCAAAGAGTGAGATTATCCCCCTTGGGCTCACTGACAGTGAAGTAGACTCTTACAAGAATATCCTAAAATGTACTATAGGTACATTCCCTATTAAATATCTAGGCATCCCCCTTCATTATGACAAGCTAAGGAGAGAAGACATCCAGCCCCTCATTGACAAGATCCTCAAAAGGATGGCTGGGTGGAGAGGGTAACTTCTCTCTTATGCTGCTAGGGTAGTTTTGATTAAAGACTGTCTTGCTAGCATCCCACTATACCTACTCTCCTTCTTCAAATTCCCCAAGTGGGCTCTTGACCTAATCAACGGCCAACTCGCCCACTGTCTTTGGAGTGACTTTGAGGGAGATAGGAAGCTTCATCTAGCAAACTGGCATTTAGTTTGCATGAGGAAGGAGTATGGGGGATGGGTATCCCTAACATCAAGGATGTTAACCTATGCCTATTAGGCAACTGGGTTAAAAGATATATCCAAGATGAAGGCAAGATCTGGAGACAAATAGTAGACTCTAAGTACATTAAGAAAAGCCCCAACATTTTTGCAGCCAATCCACAAAACACATCCAAATTCTGGCAGGGAGTGATGTGGGCTGCAAAAGCCCTGAAGTTTGGGTATAGATGGAAAATAGGTAATGGTAAGAAAGTTAGATTTTGGGAAGACATATGGTTTGGCACCTCCCCACTGTCAGTGCAGTTCTGGCCCCTGTACATTATTTGTCACCAGCAGGGGGCTACTATTGCAGACATTTGGGATGGGGTGAATATCAAACTAACTTTTAGAAGAGTTTTCTCAGATACCATGATGGAGAACTAGTACTGCCTAGAGCAGACCATCAAGAGCTGTGAGCTGACTGGAGATGAAGATTCCCTAATTTGGCAATATGAGAATAAAGGGATCTACTCTACTAGTTCTCTTTACAATATTATCAATTTTAGAGGGGTGCAACCTATATATATACCTGCTGTGTGGTCGATAGTGGTTCCTCCTAGAGTACAAGTGTTTTTGTGGCTCCTGACTCATAACAAGTTGATGACTAAGGACAATTTGTTAAAAAGAGGGATCACTAAACCGCCTGAATGCATGTTTTGTACAGAGCACGAATCCATAGATCACCTGTTCTTTGGATGTGTAGTTGTTAAACAGATTTGGGCTGATGTGTCCAAAATCCTTTCCTATGATTTAGGTAATGACTACATATCTATTGCTAGATTTTGGCCAGCCCATAAGAATAAGATGGTCTTGAACTCTGTCTGTGCCTGTGTTATGTGGTGCATCTGGAAGTTCAGAAATTCCATGGTTTTTAATAGTGTAATGTGGACTGACCTTAAACAGGTTTGGTGGCAGATTCACTTGACTCTCAAGAAGTGGATGATCTTGTTCAAAGGAACAGGCCTAGAAGAATTGAAGCTAGTTTCTCAAAAGGTAGCAATGATCCTCACCTCTCCCTTTCTGCTGACCATGGGGTGATCGATGGCAATGATACTGTGGGTATCTTAAACCTAGATTCACTCTCCAAGATGTCATTGGGAACTGAGAGACTGGGTGCAGGTCTACCGCCTCCTGTCCGCTACACACCTCCAAACAGCCCTAGGAGGAACTGTAAGCATGCATCGCCGCTGAGCCCGGCCACTCCACTGGAACTGCCGCTGACTCCAGTCCAAACCTTCAAGAGGATCAAATGGGGGTGTGCACAAGCGAGTCAGAAGAATGCTGGAGCTGTACTGGTGGGCGAATGAAGAGATGGAACTCTCTGTGGGATCTCTGTCTGTTTTGGTGCCAGCACTTTAGTTTTTCAGTTTTAGAACTCTGTGTCTTGTAATAAGTTCTGACTCTTTCAAGTTTAGTGAGCGGCCTGCTCCCTTTTCTGTTGGTAACAGTTAAGGGGATGTAGTTTTTTCTTTTTTAAATCTTTTTGAACCTTGATATAAGGCTATTTCTATTATGTACCTGGTTTCACGTTTTCAATGAAAATGGTGGAGCCGGGGGGGGGGGGTTGTTTTTTGCCCTCCTGTCAGTCTAAAAAAAGTGTGGGATCCCTATATGCGAGAACAAAACAAAACTTCTACGCTTCATATCTTTGTTTCTCCATTCTTGAGCAATATCTAGTCAAGTGGGTCCACACACATATATGTTTCCACAGGGACTAAAACGTGTGATATAATAAACAAACATGATTAGTCTCCTATATGTATATTGTCATCAACATCAAATTATAAGCTGCCATGAGGTGTCGCAACGATCCAACATCCTCTTGCTCATTTGGGTCATGACGTATTCCACCCCCTGATTTGTAAACGCCTTCTCACAATTCTCCCCGGCGAAGCTGGCCTCTCCAATCTTTCATGCCGCTTCGTCATAGGCGCGGTTGCCAAAGTCCGTATGTGCATGCTCTAGGTTGTCATTGGCTTAGTTGTATTCGCCTCTGCACATGTCCAGCGCCAACCCCAATTTCTCATCACGCTCGTATTTTTCGAAAAGAAGGATCACTACCGGACTCGCGGTCTATGCCTACGGCCACGGGCCGTCGGCATAGGCCCCTAAGCCGTCGGCATAGATCTATGCCTACGGCTGTCGTCGGCATAGACCCGTCGGCGTAGATGTTCTCAGCGTAGTCTTGTCAGTCCGTCGGCATAGTAAAGCCGTCGGCATAGTATAGCCATAGTTGGAGAAGGTTTGGACTGATTGAGGGCGTCAGCCGTCGGCATAGTATAGCCATCGGTAGTGTTTTCCGTCTGACGGCAACGGACGGCACCGTCAAAAGCGCGGGCGAATCATGCAATGCCACGTGGCAGATGTATGCCGACGGCAAAGCCGTCGGCATATCTCTGCCACGTGGCAACCCGTGGTACTCCTGGTGGCAGGGCTATGCCTACGGCAAAGCCGTAGGCATAGATGAATCTATGCCGACGGCTTTGCCGTAGGCATAGCTCTGCCACGTGTCGTCTCCTTGTTACTCCTGGCAGCAGAGATATGCCTACGGCAAAGCCGTCGGCATAGATTTCCATGTATGCCTACGGCAAAGCCGTAGGCATAGATATGCCACGTGGCGAGCCCTGGTAACTCCTAGGCTTATATATGCCGACAGCTTTGCCGTAGGCATAGTTTTTTCCCCTGTTTTCTCTTTTCCAATTCATTTGACAGCATTTCAAAACAGAACAATATGAAATTATGCACAAATATGACAGTTCATCATCTAAACATACTCAAGTTCACCATCATCATCTAAACATACTCAAGTTCATCACATCATCTAAAGATCATCACCGACTCAAGTTCATGAACATAAAAGTAGTGCAAGACATGAAACATCATAAAAGTAGGAATATGAAAGGCATGGCACGATGGCCACATGCACGGAATCATCAAGCAAGACCACCTCCGCCAAAACCACCACTTCCGCCAAAACCACCACCACCTCCGCCAAAACCGCCATCGCAACCACCACCACTCTGCCAGATCGGAGTGACTGGGGTCGATGGAGCAGGAGTCGAGCCACCGATCCCCTACATGTTTCAGAAAAGATTCTAACGGTAAATATGATATGATAGTGTTGAATGAACAAGAACTAGTTTGTAAGTAGTTAGGAAAATGTACTAACCGGACCATCACTGCCTAGTGCCACCCATTCATCGAACGTGGGCACGTGTGGGGGTTCTCCCGCAGGTGGTGGTGGGGGTCCCATTTGTGGTGGATCCGTGAGGTTACTCCAAGACGCCAACATGGCCTGAATGTTAGTTAAACAAGCAAACTAGAAGATCAGAAGGAATGAAAGTGCAAAAATTTAGCTTGGTTTTAAGAGGGCAAAACTAACCGTCATCATCTGACGGTTGTAATCATCGTTTGCCTTCACTTGTTTCAAGTACTCCCGCACCTCGAGATTCCTATGCTCGACAAACTCCTTATATGCCTACATAATTTAGATTGTTTCTAAGTGAGCAATGCTGAAAATAAACTGAGAATGCTAGTTAGAAAAAGATAAAGAGGAAGTACTTACAGCATGCTGGCGGGCTAAGGGAGTCTGTGAACGCCCCGTACTCTCTAACTGGCTCGGGTTGGCAGCCCGAAGCTGTGTGTACGAGATCGAAGGAGTGATCAAGCCGTCGAAACACGGATACCGGCCATTCTTCTTCCCCTGGATGGCCACCACCGCCGTGTCGTCGATCTGAGACTGGGCGACCTCAGCAACAAGAACATCCGGATGCAACTCCTGATAGTGATGAATGTAAGACCCCAGGTGCTCCTCAGTCTTGCCGTAGTACTGGCTCTCGCCCTCCTTGCGATGACTCCGCTCGCGGGCCAGCTTCCACGACTCCATGTCTGAGAGCGGCCTCTTCAACTTGTCCTCCTACAACGTCAAATAGAAGTTAGCCATACATAAGAACATGACGGTAAAGAAGAACAAAAATGCATCATGCACATAGATATACCTTCATGGCCTTGAAGCCCCAGTGGTTCCTGTTTCCTTGGCCGTGTGTCCCGTCGGCTCCACAGTTAGCCCGGGCCTTGATGCTCTTGGCAGCAAACTCTGCATCGGTGCCGAGCCACCTATCCACCAAACTCGCCCATCCGTCATGCCTTCCATAGCACCAACGAGGAACAACCTATGCAAATTTTGGAAGCATGACATGTGAGCACGAAACATAGAGTTGACTGCTTGAAACAATGAAAAGTTAGTTATAGTTACCATCATGAACTGCTCCCTGTTCAAGGTAAGTCGTGACTTCTACGCTTGAGTTTTGGTCATCTTTTGGCACAGGTAGTAGTGGTAGTACTGCGAGACGGTAACCCAGCGCACCTCGTACTACAACTGACGAGCTTTCTTCTTCGCAGCCGCAAGCAAGACCACGTCGGCTCTGGCCTTGTGCTCGTCAAGAACTCTATAGAGTCGCTGCATAAACCAGAAGCAAACAAGGCATGAGTTGAGTGATTCAATGATAAACTATGAACGAAACTGAAGACAAGTGATTCAGAAGAGAACTTACCCAAAATTTGGTGATGACGGCCTTAGCGGCCGTCCCGTACTCCGCGTTGCTGCAAGCCTTGTAGTGGGCCTAGCTCGTGGCCAAAACCCGCAGCTGCGGGTCCCTGTCTGGCCGCGGGCAGAATAGGCCAGGCCAAAACTCCTTCAACAGGACAGTGATAAGGCCGTTCGGTTTACGGCCCTTTCCGCGAAGGATCCAGTTTCTGCAAAAGAATCAAATGATTGCCATGTGCACAATAAGAAAATGTTGTCATGTGTTGAAAATATGATTAAGAGGCACTTACTCTGTCCCCACAGGTTCAATGAGCCACTTGTGCTCCTCGATAGAAGGTGGTGTAGGTAGTCCGGCATTACCACGCAGCCACCCCAGTGGAGCACCCGGTGGCAAGTCACCCCACAACTCGGGATCAACCTCCCCTCCACCCTCCTCGCCCTCCTCCTCACCCTCCTCCTCCTCACCCTCCTCCTCGGACTCCTCCTCCTCAACCTCCTCCTCGCCTCCTCCTCCTCGCCATCAGGAACATACTCCTCCTCCTCAGACTCAGAAGGTGCCTCTGTATGGGAGGGCATCGAAGAAGACCCTCCTATTTCGGACACGGCCCAGAGTTTTTTGCCCCGGCTGCCTCTCCCCCCACCTCCTCCTCCTCTAGGGGCTCTCCCCCCACCACCTCCTCCTCTAGGGTCTCCTCCCCCGACCCCTCCACCTCCCTGTGAGGTGTGATCCTCGCGTAGTCGGGAGGGAACCTTGTGGGCTCGTCCACTCCGAGTAAGTCCTTTAAATTTACTGAGGAAACTGGCGCCGCTAGACTTGCCCATGATTAGCAAACCTGCATTGAGAAGAGAATAAACAATTAGTAAGGATATCAATTAAACAAGCATACAGGAAAAACATTAATACCAGAAGAGCACATTAAGCATACTATTGTAATGATCATTAAAAGAACTTACATTTTGTAGAACCCATATGAATCATCACTATTGTAATCTATTTGTGGAGCGGTCTCATCATCACTATCACGCATATCTTCTTCGTTGTCTGACGGAGGTGGAGGCTCTTCCTCATCGTCAGCGTCTTCATTTAACTTTTCAAGCATAATTATGTCTCTTTGATTCACAACTGCCTCAACATCAATCCGTGCGTCGTCGTCATTTGGGTCCAGGTCAACATAACCCAAGTCATCATCCTCGTTGTTGCGGACCACGTCATCATGTTCCTCTTGATAGAACACTCCCTCGTATGTCATGGGGTTTATGTTGTAGTAATCATCATCGTTCGGGTCCGGTAGCTTACCATGCGGCGACACCTTGAACACAACTTCCCAACCCTTTAGGTACTCTTTCTGGCATGGGTAAGGCAGATAATATACTTGTGTGTCCTGGGTAACGGCGATAAAGAGATCAGCTCCGGCATAGATGGTTGATGGTTTAACTTCAACTAAACCAACAGATGGCGTATGTCTCAGACCCTTTTTGGGGTCGAACCATCGACATTTGAACACAGTGAGACTTAGGTGTTCGCGGCCACGTTTGAATGTAAGCTCGTATATTTTTCCTACCCTTCCGTAGTAATCTACTTTATTATATCCTTCAGTGAAGACTCCGGTATTTATGGTTTTGGGATCAGGCCGACTATTCTGGTGCTCCTCTGTATGGAAGCGATACCCATTCACATCATACTTTTCGCATGTCATGACGACAGGGTCAAAACCCATGGAAACCCATCTCAATTCTTCATCCATTGATTCGGTCAGATCATTTCCCTACAAGTTTAATTGAAATTGTAGGGTGCATGAGTTTCATTGAAATTATAGGGTGCATGAGTTTAATTGAAAGTGTGAAAAATTACTTTCTCCATGAACCACGCAACGAATTTTTCCTTCCATCAGCACCCTTTCAGAGAAGAGCAAGTGCCTCCGCTTCAGTAGGAGGTAGCATTCCCGTCCATTTTTCTTCAATGAATCGACTACAATAAGAAAAGCGGTATAAGAACTAGGCAAAGTGAACCTAACGAATTGACTAAAAGAATGGTGCAAAGGTATTACCTCATCCAATCATCCTCAACTTCCTTGATGTTGTGCAAGATATAGAACATGACATCCTCCCACTCATCTCATGGCATGACATAAGGTTTCGAGCATCCAGCCCTACCACCTTGCCCGATGAATAGAGGCAACTTGGGTTTATACTTGGGTTCTTCTGTATTGTATCAAGACACCTTATTGTGCAACGTGGGAACATGGTCCGGATAGTAGGCTGTCCTGAGGTCTGCCACCTCCTCTAGGATAACTGCCTCAGCTATGGAAGCTTCAATCTTAGCTTTGTTTCCACATTTCTGTCTCAGATGCTTGTTCTGTCTCTCAGGGCCGTACTGCCAACGATTCTGCACAGGGCCCCCCAACAATACCTCGTTCGGGAGGTGCAAAATGAGATGTGTCATCGGAGTAAACAAGCCTGGCGGGAAGATCTTATCTAGCTTGCATATCAACTCCGGCGCCTTCTTATGCATTTCTTTTATCTTCTTAGGACATACTTCTTTAGCACAAAGCGTGCGGAAGAAATGGCTTAACTCCGCAAGCACACGCTAGACACGCTCGGAAACATAGCCCCGAACCATCACCGGCATAATCCGCTCAATCCATACATGATAGTCATGACTCTTGAGCCCGGTCACTCTGCCCGTTTAAAGATTGACCCCCTTACTTATATTCGACGCATAACCATCAGTGAACTTCACGACGTGTTTCAGCCACTTGAATGCCTCCATCTTATGATCCTTTTTAAGTACGAAGTCAGCATCTGGCTTGAACCAAGATTTTCGACTGCCTGTGGGAGGCTGCATGTGTAGACGTGGTCTATCACAAATATTCTGTTGATCAACTCTAGCATTAACATTATCCTTTGTCTTATCAGGAATGTTGAGGATCGTGCGAAAAAGGGACTCTGCGACATTCTTTTCGGTGTGCATCACGTCTATGTTGTATGGAAGTTTGAGGTCCTTAAAATAGGGAAGCTGCGTGAAGGGGGTAATGTGAGTCCAGTTGTGCGTCTCACCATATCCTTCAAAAAAAATTTCCCTTTACCTTTTCCTTTGTCCTTGCCCTCGTCTTCTCCTGTGGCTTTGCCTTTGCCTTTGCCTTTCCCTTCACCGGCAGGCTTAAGAGCTTTCAGCTGAGCAAGCACATCCGCACCAGAAAATGTTGGAATCTCGTTTACTTCATGGACAACTTTGCCTTTTGTGAAGTTCTTCTTGTCTTCCCTATCAGGATGGTCTGGAGGGAGGAACTGTCGATGCAGGTCAAATGCAACATACTTGCCACCCTTCTTCAGCCAAATGAAAATCAAGGCCTGCATGCACACTGGGCAAGGCATCTTTCCACTTGTACACCATCCGCAGAACAGGGCATAACCGGGAAAGTCATGCATGCAATATTGTAGCCAAACTTTCATCAAGAAATTTTTCTACAGATGTCGGTCGTATGTCAACCTCGGTAAGTACCAAGAATGGTGCAAATCATCACTACAAGAAATATGTCAACTTATGACCTTCTGTCAGTGACCCTCGAAGAATTGGTCATAAATTTATGACCATTTTAGACCAATTGGTCAAAAGCTGTTCAGGGGGCTTCAAACCCTAAACCATTGCGACCATTTTGGTCAAAAAGGTCGTAATTTCCTTACACGAAATGGTCACAAAGCAAACAGTGCTAGTCCGCTGCCTTATTTCTAGTTGTTAATGACCAATATAGATGGTAATAACCTTGTAGATTGTGGTGGGTTGGGATGACTAGGCGCCATCTCATCAGTTTTGCCTATGTGTCATGTCCATGTGGCAGTTTTTGCCCTAGGTTGTGAAGCAACCTATATTTCTATCATTCCCAAAACTCCCAAAAAAATCTCATAAATTCTTTGGGTCATATCTTCATCAAATATGTAAAAATCTTCCTTGCCTAGTTCAAAAATAATTCAAAAATATTCATTTTCCTATTCTATTCAGAGTAACAGTTTGTGAAGGAAGTACCACTTTGGCTTGTCCAAATAGTATCCATTTTCTACAATGCTTTCCTATGACCAATAACGATCCTCCACCAAATGCCAGCTCAATCCATTCATTATTTTGAGCCGAGCTTCAACATTCGTATTTATGTCCAGTGTGGTGGTTTGCAAAGCAAGTACCACCTAGGCTCCTCCTTTTGAGCTGGAAATTTGTGAAGACGGTCTTCTTAGTAACTGATCATCCTCAGCCAAAACTCACGCCCATTAGCCATGTACATTTCCCGTACCGCTAATCAAACACTTGGCCGCTAATTCATGTTTGAGCATCGATCGGTCTCCTCGTGAGAATCTTATGTTGTAATTTTGTTCCTAGCACCAACCTGGGGAGTGCTCAACCCACTAGACATGCCTAGGCCGCCCAGAACACAGGGCAACGCCACGGTCACGCGGTGACCACGCGACGGGCATGCGAGTTTACGCGCTCTAGAGTTGGGGCCCTCGGCCACCGCCCAAACCTCGACGTATCACCACCAAACAATGTATTTATGATTAAATAGGTACTTATGTAACTAGAAATTATTTTTGGAAAAAATAAATAGCAAACTATGAGGCAGCTGCAGTTCAAATTTGACCCGCTTCCAACTGAATCGGCGGGAATTTGTCTTTTTCACCACAGGTGGATCAAAACTTTTGACACCCAACCATTTTGTCAATTGTGCATTAAATATGTCCTAATATTTTATAAAAATGATTTGGTACAATTTTGCAACAAATATATGGTAGGTCCTTCACAAAAAAACCTCATTTCGGGCACTCGAAAAATGGAAAATGAATTTTCCGTGCAAAGAAAATGAAAACTCCCTTTGGAAACATTGTTTGGAATTCCAAGATGCACCCTTGTGCACAATATGAGATCATTTGAACAAACTATGCCATGAATGTGACCATGAGATTGAGCGTTTGGGTTGAAATCCATGAATCTTCACACATGATAGCTCATTTATGAGAACACTTTTTTAAAATAATTTCTATATTACAAGATTATTATTTTTCCTGGAAACTTGGTCACATATAATGACACAATGCGAAGGTTTCCAATTTTTTGATTTTTTTTGAATTTTTTATGCCCGTTTGCAAATGCGGTCAAAACGACGGGCTTGACCGTTCCTAGCTAGTGGTTGAATCTTGGAAAACTTTTGATGTTTCTCTGATTAAATAGATACTTATGTACCTAGAAATGATTTTTGGAAAAAATAAATAGCAAACTATGAGGCAGCTGCAGTTCATATTTGACCCGCTTCCAACTGAATCGGCGGGAATTTGTCTTTTTCACCAGAGGTGGATCAAAACTGTTGACACCCAACCATTTTGTCAATTGTGCATTAAATATGTCCTAATATTTTATAAAAATGATTTGGTACAATTTTGCAACAAATATATGGTAGGTCCTTCACAAAAAAACCTCATTTCGGGCACTCAAAAAATGGAAAATGAATTTTCCGTGCAAAGAAAATGAAAACTCCCTTTGGCAACATTTTTTGGAATTCCAAGATGCACCCTTGTGCACAATGTGATATCATTTGAACAAACTATGCCATGAATGTGGCCATAAGATTGATCATTTGGCTTGAAAGCCATTGATCTCCACACATGATAGCTCGTTTCTGAGAACACCTTTTTAAGATAATTGCCGTATTACAAGTTTGTTATTTTTCCTGGGAACTTGGCCACATATGATGACACAATGCGAAGGTTTCCCAATTTTTTGATTTTTTTTGAATTTTTTATGCCCGTTCCAAAATGCGGTCAAAACAGCGGGAATGGCCGTTCCTAGCTAGTTGTTGAATCTTGGAATTTTTTTGGTGTTTCTCTGATTAAATAGATACTTATGTACCTAGAAATGATTTTTGGAAAAAATAAATAGCAAACTATGAGGCAGCTGCAGTTCAAATTTGACCCGCTTCCAACTGAATCGGCGGAAATTTGTCTTTTTCACGAGAGGTGGATCAAAACTTTTTACACCCAACCATTTGGTCAATTGTGCATTAAATATGTCCTAGTATTTTAGAAAAATGATTTGGTCCAATTTTGCAACAATTGTTTGGTAGTTCCTTCACAAAAAAACCTCCTTTCGGGCACTCGAAAAATGAAAAATGGTTTTTTCGTCCAAAGAAAATGAAAACTTCCTTAGGCAACATTGTTTGCCATTCCAATATGCACCTTTGTGCACAATATGAGATCATTTGAACAAACTATGCCACGAATGTGGCCATAAGTTTGATCATTTGCCTTGAAAGCCATGAATCTTGAGAGATGATAGCTCATTTCTAAGAACACTTTTTTAAAATAATTGCCGTATTACAAGTTTGTTATTTTTCCTGGGAACTTGGCCACATATATTTACACAATGCGAAGGTTTCCCAATTTTTTGATTTTTTTTGAATTTTTTATGCCCGTTTCAAAATGCGGCCAAAACGGCGGGAATGACCGTTCCTAGCTAGTTGTTGAATCTTGGAATTTTTTTGGTGTTTCTATGATTAAATAGATACTTATGTACCTAGAAATGATTTTTGGAAAAAATAAATAGCAAACTATGAGGCAGCTGCAGTTCAAATTTGACCCGCTTCTAGCTGAATCGGCGGAAATTTGTCTTTTTCACGAGAGGTGGATCAAAACTTTTTTCACCCAACCATTTGGTCAATTGTGCATTAAATATGGCCTAGTATTTTATAAAAATGATTTGGTCCAATTTTGCAACAATTATTTGGTAGTTCCTTCACAAGAAACCTCATTTGGGGCACTCGAAAAATGGAAAATGATTTTTTGTCCAAAGAATATAAAAAATCCCTTTGTCGATACTGTTTACTATTCCAAGATGTAAACTTTTGCAGAGTATAAAGAACTCATTTTGAACAAATATAAAGAATATAAAGAATATCATTTGAACAAATATTTGGTAGGTCGTTTACAAAAAAGAACTCATTTTGAGCACTAAAAAATGGAAAATGATTTTTTCGTGACCTATTTAAAAGGTCATAAAGTCTTCAAATTGTTTGTTGCGTTCTGATTGGTCTATAGGCATATCACGCGGATCATGCATTCGACACCGTCGGATGCTCCGGGATCCAACGGCGGACCTCATCCCCTCACCCTCTCACCCACGTAGCCCTCTCACCCCCTCACCCACGCAGCCCCCACTCCCCACCGTTCCAACCCTAGCCCCCACGCCCCCGCACCCGCACCCGCTCGCCAAACCCTAGCCGCCGCCGCCGCCCCCGCACCATGGCCATCAACGGCGAGGAGCCCGAATCCCCATGCCTCTCAAGCGCCCGAAACTCTAGCACGCGGCGCAGCCATGGCGACCGAGCTCTGGATCCCATCGACTCCCCCCATCGCACCCCTCCTCTCCTCGCAGCCACCGCCACCTCCTCCCTCGATCCAGTCCTCTCCCCAGCCTCCTTTCCCTGATCCAGTTCTCTCCCCACCGCTCCCACCCACCGCCGACCTCGCAGCCCTCCTCACCACCGTCGCCGACCTCGTCTCTCCCTCCCCTCACCATCTTTCCCTACCCTATACCCTAGATCGAGTCGAGGAGGTCAGCCGACGCGCTAGGGTTCCGTTTGGTCAGCTCCCCGCCGGCTCTCTGGTTGGACACCTGCCCGACGATGGATCTCCCGCCGCTCTCCCACCAGGCGCTCTTCGCGGCCCTCCGATCCGCGGACGCCGAGGCCATGCGCCGCCTCCTGGCCGGCGCCGAGGAGTCCGCGCTCTATGTCCTGGCGGACGCCAAGGCTGTGTGCCTCCTCCTCCCGCTCTACGACCTCGAGGCCACCAAGCTCCACTCCCGCCTCGACCTCGATGCCTTCCACGTCGCCGCCAAGCAAGGGCACACCGGTGAGCCCCTCTTCTCGCTCGATTAGTAGCTTCCGCTAGGTTTTTTAGATTGAGCCAAGTCCAGTGTGTTGCAGCAAGTTTAACCGATTCTCGTTGGGCTCAATTGCAGGGTTTGATGCTCCGAGGAACAGCATGGAGTTCGCCATGGAGGCGCCCCACAGCTACGGCGTCTTCCAAGAGGACGTCCCGGTGAGTAGTACAATCCCCTTCCCTGTTCTTTCTCTCTATCTGTCAGACTAATTCACTACATCATTTTCTTCCCTGGCCCCTGTATGCATGCGTCTGGTAATTATTTTGTTTCCAGAAAAAGGACCTATAATTCCTTTTTTCTCCTTTCATTCCAGTCACATAATGCTGTCCAATTTGACAGATGATATGCATTGTCCATCCGTCCTTGGCAGCTCTGCTGCTAGGTGTACTTGTACCTGACTATTGTTGCCTGAGAAGACAGCATGAAACACCTATTAATAATGCTGTCAAACAAACAGTAGACCACCATCTACTGCTGCTGGGCACAATCAAGTTGCCCCTTAATTACCTGGCCATTCTCTGCATCATTGCTTACCATCCTTTGCCTACCAATAAGTAGGAGGCCATGTTGAGTTGCTGGCATTGTTCTTCAAACTAGATTAGCACTACTGCTTTCCTCCGCCCCTCTTCTCCCTCGACGGTGTTCTCATCCGCCACAGCAGCTTACTGACACGATCATTGGTTCTATCTTTGTTTTGTTGGCAGCAGGGGAAGAAGGAGAAGGAGGAGTTCAGCATGGGGCCTCTCTCCATTCTCATGCTCAGCGTCGGTGTCTTCCCCGACGGTGGCTATGGCGGGACCCTCGAGATCGTCGTCTTCCTGACCGGGACCCTTGGTTAGTGACAGCATTTGTTTTCCACGACATTCAGACTTTGCTATAGTTTACTGAAACTGTTGTGGTCTGAAGAACAGTTTACTGAAATTGTTCCAAGTCTGAAAAATAGTTGTCTGAATCTATTGAAATCTGAAACTGTTAGTGTGAGGTGTCTGAAACTGTTCTAATCTTGTAGATAACCTGTGAACAAATTTACTTGTGTTGAATAACCCGTGAACAAATTTAGGACTTTGGAGTTGTCTAAAACTGTTGTAGTCTTGTAGAAAAGTAAAAGTAGTTGGATGGAAATATATTTCTCAGTCTGTGTAATAGATGGTCTGAAGCTAGTTGCAGATTTCTTTCCTTGATTCAGATAATTCAGTAAGTCCATTTCATAACATCTGCTGCTAGTAGAAATTATGGAAGCTAAAAAGCCAAATCAAGTTCAGTCATCTCATTTCACCTTTGCAAAGAAGATACTAATTTTCTAAACTGTGAATTTGATGTTAACGTCTTATATGTGCGTCTTATATGTCCATTTCATAACATGGTGCGTCTTATATGTGTGTTTGATGTTAACGTCGCCTGTGGTTTTGCAGGGTTCTGAGGCTGCACCCTGGGCACCATCAGGGTATGCTGTTTCCCTGTCCTGTTTCTTCAGTGCTCAATAGTTGCTTGTGCGACTGCTACTAGTCTTTTATGTAATGCTAAACTAAAATGGGTCTAGTTATACTAATCATTCCATGAAATTTCAGTCTGATTTGCTGGTACTCTAATAGAATCATTGTTTGCTCATGCTCAGAATCATTGTTTGCTCATGCTCAGAATGATTGTTTTACATATGTTACTTGTGATGTTCTGCTGGCTGAGATGTGCATGATCTGGGTGATGAAGAAAATCATTCGGATTCCCACAGATTTTCATGATTATTACAACCAGATACTTCTGAAGGATCATGCCATCTCTTGGACTACATATGTACTCCCTCCGTAAACTAATATAAGAGTGTTTAGAATACTAAACTAGTGATCTAAACACTCTTATATTAGTTTACAGAGGGAGTACTCCTTTATTATTGAGCAAATACTTTCCTTTGATTTTTTGCAAACCTCTTAGCAGTAATTTTTGTATCCTCTTTTTTGTGTTCTGCTGGCTGATGAGATGTGCATTACCTGGGTGATGAAGAAAATCGACGGGTCACACCATCTCCTGAAGTACATTTTCACATTTTTACTGCTTTAGACTGACTGTACATGCATTCCTTCATTGGTTATGAACCTTATTGCTCATTGTGTTCTGTTGGGTTGAACTGCATGATTCCGGGTGATGAAGAAAATCGTTCGGATTCCCATTGATATTTCATGATTAATGTAACCAGCTACTTCTGATGGATGATGGCATCTCCTGTATTACATTTGCACCACTTTATGACTGGCCGTACATGCACTCCTTGTGTTGGTCGCAACCTTGTTGCTCTGTGTTATATTGGGTCTTTTGCATGATGAAGAAAATCGTTCGGATTCCCACTGATACTTCATGATTATCACAACCAGCTACTTCTGACAGACCATGCCATTTTGTGCTCTTTAAGAGTTTTTGCTCTGTTTTGGGTTTTAATTCATTCAATAGTTTGCTGGTGTTTATTTTCCTTTGAGCCTGTGATGTTATCAAAATATTTGCTACTCTTAATGGGTTTATCCCACTTGATGATCTTAACCACCAAGATCTCTGAGGCTCTTAGTTCTAGTCTAATATTATCAGTACAGTACATCCACTGTTGCCAGATTTTCCATGGACTCTGTTTGTTTACTCTGCTAGTGGTTCCAGCATAGCTCTAGAGTACATCTATTCACTAAGATTTATACATCGTTAAAATGGAGGCTTGGGAAGAACTATTTTATTTGTAGTAATAAGTCAGGACTTGTTTGTTGCTTCAGTAGGGTGTCATACATTATAATCATCAGCTCATGTCGTCTGGGATCAAACATAGCTTTGAATTTACAAGAGTAAAGATTTATGTGAGAACTACAAACCATGTTCACTTAGATTTCCTGCTAGTTGCATATCTGCACTTCATTGTACATACGTCGTGTTGGATCTTAGTCCAGAATCCAGATCCATAGCTTGTACTGCAGCTAATATGTCATGCGTTTTGTGGCAGCAACAGCAGCTAGCAGGAGCAATTCTCTTGCTGGTTTGCATTGAAGATATTGTATTCTATTGCTATATCATTGTTTAATAAAACCACAGCATGATGCTCACATGAGATATCCACATGTTGCTGTGCTGTTTTGCTACAAGCTGTGTGTTGATTTAATAACAGGAGTTTCCTTGTCCTGGTCCTATACTGCATTTTGACTCCTATGTTTCTGTGCACGTGTGTTTAATTGATGTTGTTTCAACTTTGAACTGCTTCTGCATATACTGCAATTGAGATTTAAATTTGTGGTTGTTCCTCTTTTACAGATGCTCAAGTGTGAAGCCGTGAAGTATGAAGCAAGTGTGAAGCCATGAAGTGTGAAGCCGTCAAGTTCTACTTAGTGAAGAGTAGCATATTGTAGCATATATGTGTTGTAAAGATTGTAATAGATTTATTTAGTGGTATATTTGATGATTCTTTTTGATTATGTATGTGATCTGAAAACTTGTGAAATGGAAACTTGACCAATGGGTCCACTTATGAAAATAATCTGTCAATTTTGTACATTTCTGACATGTGGGACCAATTTGAGAGATGATCATGACAAGTGGGACCCATCTGACTAGTGGGACCAGCTTGAATATATAATGGCTGAAAATAGAAAAGCAATAAATAATAAAAGGCCACGGGCCAACAATAAAAAAGGCTACAACGTTGGGTTGGCCCATGAAGCCGACAAGAATTAACAAGGAAAAAATAATAAAAGGCCGAATTAATGGGCTCAGCCCGTGTAAAATGCTGAATTGGACCGGGCTGAATCTTGTGCCACATCAGATTGCCACGCTGGATGCCTACGTGGCCTGGGGAGGTTGCTAGTGACCAAAATGCCACAATAGGAATATTTTGGTCGTAAACGTCTTTGACCATTCCAGAAGAAAGGTCGCTATAGTCAGTTTACGACGGCCAACTTTTGACCTTCTGTTTTTGGTCACAAAAAGGTCATAAATGGAAATTTGTGACCTTTCAATGACCAATAGTGGTGGTCATAAGTTGACATATTTCTTGTAGTGCATCCACCAACGGCTGCATAAACACACTCAAATTCTTCCCCGGATATTTAGGCCCCGGAATTATAAGCGACAGGAACATGGTCTTGCGTTGCATTATGGCGCCAGGAGGGAGATTGAGCGGAATAACAAATATGGGCCAACAACTGTATGGATTAGACGACATACCATATGGATTGAAGCCATCACCTGTTATAGCAATTCGGACATTCCCAGCCTCGGCTGCTTCCTCCGGGTACTCTATATCGAATGACTTCCATGCTTCACCTCCTGATGGATGTACAATTTTTTTTGGATTGTACCTTTTCCCTTCCTTGTGCCACTTCATCATTTTGGCAGACTCCTCGGTGATGAAAAGGCGCTGCAGTCTTTTTATAAAATCAAGATACCGAAGAACCTTCACAGGGATTTTTAGCTGCTGCTTCTGACCATGCTTATTGACCACCTCAATATACCAAGAGGAACCGCACTTCCTACAGTACTTGTCATCCGCATACTCATGCCTAAACAAAAGGCAATTCTTTGGACAAACATGTATTTTCTCATAGTCCATGGAGAGCGCCTTCATGATTTTCTTCGTAGCGTACATGGTTTTCGGCAGTTCATGGCCCTCAGGCAGGCTGTTAGCCCATACTCCCAGAAATGCTTCGAAGCAACCTCGGCTACAGCCGTACTCAGCCTTGACTACCATCAGTTGCGAGATGGCATCTAGCACAGACAGCTTGGCACCCTCATAGAGAGGTTTCTTTGAGGAGGCCAAGATTTCCAGGAAGGCCTTTGCGGTTTCCTTCGGCTCCTCCGGTTCATTCGCTGAATGTGGCGGAGGTGTCGGCTGTGCAGCAAAGACATCATCTAGCATGTCTCTAACCCCATCGTCCTCATAACCAGCGACGCGTTGTCGTATCACGTCCTCTCTACCACGGTCCCGCTGGGCAAAGTTTATCGGCATATTAAAGTTGGGCATAAATCCATGCGTGCGAAGGTGCTTTGTCATCTCACTCTTATCTCTGCGGATACGTCTCTTACATCTGGCACACGGGCATTCTGGCACCATCCTCATTGGACTACGGAATATCTCTTTCAAAAACACATCAGTTTTCTCGACCCACTCTGTTGTTACTTGATTCCGACGGAAAAACCCACTATACATCCACTAATTATCTGCCATCTCTGCTTTATTGAAAGCCACACAACAAAATTAAGGATTCATTTAAATTACCCACATCAATATTTTATTTTTTACAAGGTTGACGAGAAACGACATTTAATCCACCTACATCTCTAATAGGTAAAGATGGGTCCTAATCCCACCTGAGAATGTGTAGATTGAGTACGGTCCATGCTCTACCCCATTCCGAGACAAAATTTCGGCAGCACCTCCCCGCTGTTCTCCAAATACACGTCTCGGCAAAATGTCGAGAGAATGTGCATCCGGAGAACAACAGGGAGACGCCGCCGAAATCCTGTCTCAGAACGGGGTAGAGCATGAACAACGTACCCAATCTACACATCCTCGGGCTGTCTATGGAAAGCGCTGGACAATCCGAAAGAGCTGCGGTGGTAAATATGCAATTGAATGCATATTTATCGATGCAACCCTTTCGGACGGGAGACGCCTAGGTTACGCGACTTGACGAGAAAAGAAAATCTAGTGACATGATTATTAAGATGGATTCGTAGCTCACCCTCGACTGTAGACGAAGTAGTCAAACAGCGACGAAATCACAGACCAATGCCTTCGACGACGATGACTCCAAATATATGCAACACCAGAAAGCCTGTAAATTTTACCGACAAAAAAACTTAGATCATCAAGCGACACACAAAGAATGCTAATTCCACCATTCAAGAAAATCATAGTGCTAATGACATCCATTGATCAATATTTTGCAAACTATCCACCTACAAACAGTACCAAAAAACTAAAAAAAGTCATAGAAACTTGCTAGTCTAGGCACTCGTTCTAGCCTTCTCTGTGAAGAACAGAAACTAGCATATTTTACCATGAAAATTAGCAGATGCCTAGTACACCGCTCAACTATATCCTGAGTCCAAATATCACCATGAACTCCAAAACCGTCCACAGATGCCCCCTCAACTTTTCATATACCCAGGGAGCACATATATAATTGCTAGTTGCATAACGTCACTTGCAGACTGAATAAAAATGGCTTTGGCATAGCAGAGAGCAAACTGAATAAAAATGGCTTAGTTCACCGACTTGAATAGAATAACAACTCATGTAAACACATGTCTGCCATTGGGCATCAACTACTGCCGCCAACATACGGATACAGGCTTGTGTGAACAATTCATATCACAGCAGGTAAAAAACAGTAGGTACAAAACTAAAA
>NC_041384.1:765323321-765324301 GCF_002162155.2 Triticum dicoccoides | reverse complement strand
AGGGACGGCGCGATGCGGCCGGGGCGGGGGCGGCGGCGGCGCAGAAGGGGGCGGCGGCGGAGTAGGGCGGGGATGGCCGGCGGCTGGGGGATCGAGGGGCGGAGGGCGGGGATCGTGCGACGGCGGGGGTGGATCGACGTTAGGTCGAGTTCGATCGGGTCGTGGGGTGGATCGAGCTAGCCCGGTTGGATAAGGATTTTTATTCGCAAAAAAAAAAGATAAGGATAAGGTGACCTATGCCGACGGCTTAGCCGTCGGCATACATTAATCATGCCAAGTGGCATATATGCCGACGGCTAAGCCGTAGGCATAGATATATTTCTTTTTTTTTCAAATACACGTTCTTGAATTTATTTGAATGATACATGGTATATAAATTTTATATGGTATACATACTTTACGTGCATGAATATTATTTAAAATGTACCATACATTTTCTTTAATGGTTTGAAACATTATTTTTAATTACATGATCCTTTTTTTATATTGTACAACAATTTTCTAAAATATCACGTATATTTTTTTTCTGAACCAGATTTTTTCTATGGTCACCAACATTTCTTTATGATATAATTATTTGCTCCGAGTATTTTATCGCGCTCCGAGTATTTAAAAAACCGACGAGGTAGTTTTCCCCCTCCATGTGCCGGCGGCGGCGCCGTCCGTGACGGGGGCCATGCACCGGAGATGCGTGCCGCCTCTTCGGACATGCCACAACACCACCCCGCATGTATGAGGGCCCGGTACGACGCTCCGGTGGCATTGCTACCCCCCCGGGCCCCCGTCCCGCCTAACCCTGGAGCGGTTGACCACGAGATCTAGCCCTTTGACTTCCCACGGACGGGCTTTGACCAGTGGATCTCTCCAGCCGGTTGTGTTAGTTCAGCCCATAGGGACACCCGAGAGCAACATCCGGGCCAAACCCACAGCTACATCCACTCCGTGTAGACCCGCCGCGTCCGTTTTCCCCCTCCCGGTGC
>NC_041384.1:765077684-765078336 GCF_002162155.2 Triticum dicoccoides | reverse complement strand
TACATCCACTCCATGTAGACCCAACGCGTCCGTTTCCCCCCTCCCGGTGCCGGCGGCAGGGCCGTTCGTGAGGGGGGCCACGCCCCGGAGACGTGTGTCGCCTCTTCGGACATGCCACAACACCACCTCGCATGTATGAGGGCCCCGTACGACGCTCCGGTGGCATTGCTACCCCCCCCCAGGGCCCCCGTCCCGCCTAACCCTGTAGTGTTTGACCACATATCTAGCCCGTTGACTTCCCACGGACGGGCTTCGACCAGTGGACCTCTCCACCCGGTTGTGTCGGGTCGGCCCAGAGGGACACCGGGGAGCAACATCCGGGCCAAACCCACAGCTAAATCCACTCCGTGTAGACCCAACTCGTCCGTTCTCCCCCTCCAGGTGCTGGCGGCGGCGCCGTCTGTGACGGGGGCCATGCACCAGAGATGCGTGCCGCCTCTTGGACATGCCACAACACCACCCCGCATGTATGAGGGCCCGGTACGACGCTCCGGTGGCATTGCTACCCCCCCAGGGCCCCCGTCCCGCCTAACCCTGGAGCGGTTGACCACGGGATCTAGCCCTTTGACTTTGCACGGACGGGCTTTGACCAGTGGACCTCTCCACCCGGTTGTGTCGGGTCGGCCCAGAGGGACACCGGGGAGCAACATCC
>NC_041384.1:765074586-765075214 GCF_002162155.2 Triticum dicoccoides | reverse complement strand
CCCCCGTCCCGCCTAACCCTGTAGCATTTGACCACGAGATCTAGCCCTTTGACTTCCCACGGACGGGCTTTGACCAGTGGACCTATCCACCCGGTTGTGTCGTGTCAGCCCAGAGGGACACCGGGGAGCAACATCCGGGCCAAACCCACAGCTAAATCCACTCCGTGTAGACCCGACGCGTCCGTTTCCCCCCTCCAGGTGCCGGCGGCGGCGCCGTCCGTGACGGGGGCCACGCCTCGGAGATGCGTGCCGCCTCTTCGGGCATATCACAACACCACCCCGCATGTATGAGGGCCCGGTACGACGCTCCGGTGGCATTGCTACCTCCCCTCCCCCCAGGGCCCCCGTCCCGCCTAACCCTGGAGCGGTTGACCACGGGATCTAGCCCTTTGACTTTGCACGGACGGGCTTTGACCAGTTGACCTCTCCACCCGGTTGTGTCGGGTCGTCCCAGAGGGACACCGGGGAGCAACATCCGGGCCAAACCCACAGCTAAATCTACTCCGTGTAGACCCGACGCGGCAGTTTCCCCCCTCTAGGTGCCGGTGGCGACGACGTCCGTGACGGGGAGCACACCCCGGATATGTGTTTCGCCTCGTCGGACATGCCACAACACCATCCCGCATGT
>NC_041384.1:765073785-765074559 GCF_002162155.2 Triticum dicoccoides | reverse complement strand
CACTCCGTGTAGACCCGACGCGACAGTTTCCCCCCTCCAGGTGCCGGTGGTGGCAACGTCCGTGATGGGGGGCACACCCCGGATATGCGTGTCGCCTCTTCGGACATGCCACAACACCATACCGCATGTATGAGGGCCCGGTACGACGCTCCGGTGGCATTGCTACCCCCCAGGGCCCCCGTCCCGCCTAACCCTGGAGTGGTTGACCACGAGATGTAGCCCTTTGACTTCCCACGGACGGGCTTTGACCACTGGACCTCTCTAGCCGGTTGTGTTAGTTCGGCCCATAGGGACACCCGGGAGCAACATCCGGGCCAAACCCACAGCCACATCCACTCCGCGTAGACCCGACACGTCCGTTTCCCCCCTGCCGGTGCTGGTGGCGGGGCCGTCCGTGAGGGGGGCCACGCCCCGGAGACGCGTGTCGCCTCTTCGGACATGCCACAACACCACCCCGCATGTATGAGGGCCCGGTACGACGCTCCGGTGGCATTGCTACCTCCCTTCCCCCAGGACCCCCGTCCCGCCTAACCGTGGAGCGGTTGACCACGGGATCTAGGCCTTTGACTTTGCGCGGACGGGCTTTGACCAGTGGACCTCTCCACCTGGTTGTGTCGGGTCGGCCCAGAGGGACACCGGGGAGCAACATCCGGGCCAAACCCACAGCTAAATCTACTCCGTGTAGACCCGACGCGGCAGTTTCCCCCCTCCAGGTGCCGGTGGCGGCGACGGCGGTGACGGGGAGCACACCCCGGATATGCGTGTCGCCTCTTC
>NC_041384.1:765072127-765072619 GCF_002162155.2 Triticum dicoccoides | reverse complement strand
GGGCCAAACCCACAGCTACATCCACTTCGTGTAGACCCGACGCGTCCGTTTCCCCCTCCCGGTGCAGGTGGCAGGGCCGTCCGTGAGGGGGGCCACGCCCCGGAGACACGTGTCGCCTCTTCGAACATGCCACAACACCACCCCGCATGTATGAGGGCCCGGTACGACGCTCCGGTGGCACTGCTACCCCCAGGGCCCCCGTCCCGCCTAACCCTGTAGCGTTTGACCACGAGATCTAGCCCTTTGACTTCCCACGGACGGGCTTTGACCAGTGGACCTCTCCACCCGTTTGTGTCGGGTCGGCCCACAGGGACACCGGGGAGCAACATCCGGGCCAAACCCACAGCTAAATCCACTCCATGTAGACCCGACGCATCCGTTTCCCCCCTCCAGGTGCCGGCGGCGGCGCCGTCCGTGATGGGGGGCACACCCCGGAGATGCGTGTCGCCTCTTCGGACATGCCACAACACCATCCCGCATGCATGAGGGCCC
>NC_041384.1:764960958-765071416 GCF_002162155.2 Triticum dicoccoides | reverse complement strand
GGCGGCGGCGCCGTCCGTGATTGGGCCACACCCCGGAGATGCGTGCTGCCTCTTCGGACATGCCATAACACCATCCGGTTGTGGTAGGTCATCCGATATATATAAACACTTGGAGCAAAGTCCCCTTCGTATAGACCCGATGCGGCTGTTCCCCATTCCAGTTGCCGGCTGGCGGTGGCACCGTTTGTGAGGGGGGTCACAACGCTCTGTACAGAACCGAAAAATAATGTATGTATGCTTATTAACACATACTGTATGTAAGTTAGTTAAATAAAAATAATAAAGAAAACAGTGAAGAAAAAGAAAAAAAAACTATATGTATGCTTATTAACACATACTATATGCTTATTAACACAATCTATAGGTATGCTTATTAACACATATTGTATGCTTAATAATAATAATAATACTATATGGAAAAAAAATAAAAATAAAAATAAAAAAACTATGCCGACGGCAAAGCCGTTGGCATAGGTGCGGCCAGGGCAGATGGACAGCGCCGCGGATCGATGACGTGTTGGCTATGCCGACGGCTGCCGTCGGCATAGCTCCTGGTCGGTGCGCTCTGGATCGGTGACGTGTCACCCGTATCTATGCCGACGGCCACCGTCACGGCCGTCGGCATAGATTTGACGTCGTTAGTCGGCCGTGATGACAGTTGTCAGCGGGCCCGCATCTATGCCGAGGGCCTATATATGCCGACGGCAGCTGTAGGCGTAGTCTGGGATAAGCCGACGGCCTATATATGCCGACGGCTGCTGTCGGCGTAGACGCGGATAGCCCGACGGCCTTTGTACGCCGACGGCCAGGAGCTAGCTGTCGGCATAGCTCGGACTAGGCCGACGGCAGCCGTCGGCATATATTTGGCTGTCGGCGTAGAGCCCTGTTCCGGTAGTGGATGACCCCCGGCCTCTGCATCTCGGCGATGCATGCATCCATTTTATTAATTATTCACAAAGACCGTACAAAATAATACATCAGTATGTCTGCAGCCACCATCTCGAGAACGTATGTCACTGCATAACCACTTGATGAAGGGGTGCCGATTGTCCGAGCTGAATACCAAACAGACCTCACACCAAAGTCTAACATATCATCACGCTTGGCTTCCTCTTCCTCGATGGTCTTGAAGCCATCCCAGGCGGTAGCAGTGCAGATGTCCAGATGCTTTCAAGCTCTACTCTGGTGGTCGCATTCACGCTCCGTGGGTCAGAGTTGGGCACCTCCACGCAGTTGGGATGTTCTCTCACAGCGCTGCATACTTAGGAGATGAAGTTGGCATTGACGAGGGAGGAGGGAACGACAACCAGGAGGGTGATGGCTATGAGGATGGTACTAGCTAACATGGCCATTATTATTGTTACAGAGATTTGCTCCTTTTTTTGGTTCTTGATTGTGTTGTGTCCTACCATACGATGTACAAGTATTTATATACATAGTGTATACCCCTACATAAAGGAGAATCATAAATCTGAGATCCTCAAGTCACACACGGTTGTGAATATATATGCAGTCATAAGTGGATTTGAAAGTTAACATATCTGTGAAAAGATATGCAGTGATAAATAGTCTTGGGGATGTCCAAGGAGGAGGCAGTAGGTTCACACTCAAGGTAGAAGAATACTCACGCACACTGCACACACACTGGAGAAGAACACACAGAGTCTGGTGCACACACACTTGTGCTTTTCTCTTGTTCACTCTTCACGCCAATAAACAACATGATTGCAGAGCTTTATAAACAACTCATGCACACGCGGCCAAGCCTAACAACTAACTGCGTGGTCCACTAATACTGCTCCACTACCCGCACTAGCACGCACAGCTTGAGTCACTTCCAACTCCCTGGAGATCGGATCATTCGGTGCATGCCACAACTAACTGCGTCCGCTTATATCTCCACGTCAATATCCTCTCTGACATGGCCGCTGGGACTCCAGGCAGCACAAGCTTGTGCCGTTACCACATCCATGCAGGTCAGATCAACCCAACGGCACACACACTGGTGCCATTGCTACACATGCATGGTCTCATGCGACATTCACTACTTGGCACGAGAAATCTTGCCATGCGTGCTACTCTCTAATTTGCATGACTTATTTTGCTAACACACTATTAGCTTGGACGACCCAACTAAATGCATAGAGGAAAAACTTAAACATGATGAATAGTTAATCAACAAGGTTAACTCCAACAAATGGTTGTGACCAAACCACATGAAGATATTTCATATCCTTAATGAGGAGCGCAAATATTAGTTCTACACCAAATTAAATTAAAGGATTTGTAAATAAAAAACTATACGTATTAAAATGAATTGATATTTTCCTACTATATCTGCACTTTATAGCTGCTCCATACGTTACATCAAATTATTACTACGTGTAGATAATATGATCTCTATGGATGTGCTAAGGTACCTCGTGTAGATAACATGATCTCTACAAATGTGCCTTCTCTTTTTGATAAAATCTCTAAAGATGTGCCGAGGTGGCGTCAGTTCCTGTGATGGTTAGAACAAACCGATTTTACATGCCTGTTAATCTACACAAGTAATTAGAACTTGGTTGTGCCCCTTGCTTGGCATGAACTGTTATTTCTAGGTGACATGAATTATTGCGATTACAACTTGGTTTTAATTTTGCTCTTGGTCTATTCTTCCATGTCTAAGATCCCTAAAATAATTAAATAAAATCCGACATCCTCGGGTCATAAATGGTTGTGAAAAGATACATTATCATATAAATGGATTTGAAAGTTAGTTTTTATATAAAAAAATATATGCAGTAATAAATAGTCGTGACCTGACCATATGAAAATATTTCATATCTGTCATGAGGAGGACAAATATTATTAGCATTATCTATACAAATGAAAGTGAATAGATATCTCCTACTATATCAGCGGTCTATCGCTACTCCATAATATGAACGATTCAAAGTCATTGATTATAGGTTACGTCAAAATAGTACTACGTGTAGATACTATGATGTCTATAGATGTGCTGAGCTCGATCTGACATGTATGGTTTTCATGTTCGAG
Organism: Triticum dicoccoides; assembly: GCF_002162155.2. NCBI lineage: Eukaryota > Viridiplantae > Streptophyta > Magnoliopsida > Poales > Poaceae > Triticum > Triticum dicoccoides. The sequence goes on along the minus strand of NC_041384.1, from coordinate 765,068,374 downwards.
TTTTGGTGTCATGTGTGTTGTGCTTAGAGAACTGACCCGAAGGTGAGTGGGAGGTGCACAACAAAGTTCTAATATCTCACGTGATCAGTCGCCCGTGTATCTCCTCTTTGTCGCAAAAAAAGAAGAAGAAAGAAACGCACGCTGGATCTGTGCAAAGTGTACGTGTGTCCATCGTTTTGGTACGTGCACTAGTTTTCCTTCTTTCATTTTTTGGATTTGATTTTCTGTCCGAGCGCTTTTCCATTGCTTTTCATTGTTTTCATTTTATTTTTTGGTTTTCCTTATTTTTTTTCTTTTCTGGTTTCTAATAGGTTTATTTGTTTTCCTTCGTTTCTTTATCAATTTTCACCGGTTTCGTTTTTGTTCAACACATATCATCTTTTTTCAGTACACATTCTATATTTGTTGTATACATCAGAAACATATTTTACATACACGTCTAATATTTTTCAAAATACATGATTAACGTTTTTTGAAAATTAATCTTTTATGTCACATTTTTTCATACAAATTGTACATTTTTTGGTATATATCTAATACATTGTTTATACACATGTTTAATATTTTTTTTCAAATACAGAACTAATGAAAATAAATATATGATTAACATTTTTCAGTACACAACGAATATTTTTTGAAGCAATAAATATTTTTCACACACAATCTACATTATTTTTACAAATCAGGAAAATTCTTCATACATGGTTATAAAAATGAAATACATGCTCAGAAATTTTCATACACATTGTATATTCTTTGTATATATTATTCATATACATGAGAAATATTTTTTCTATACATATTTAACATTTTTCAAGTGCTTGATGAAGATTTTTCAAATACATAATTATTTTCAAATGTTGATCATGTGTATGAAAACAAATACAATGTGAGTGACAAAAAATTGATCATGTTTTTGAATAATGTTTATCAAGCATTTGAAAAAAAAACTCATCTATTTAAATATCTAGAATGTGTATAAAAAGTTAAACATAAAAACATGAATTGGAAAAAATGTTGATCATGTATCAAATAAATTTAATCATATATTTCAAATATGTTAACCGTTTATAAACCAATGTTCCAACCAAAAATATAAAATTCGTATTAAAGAGGTAGTCAATAAATACAGATTTTTTAAAAAAATAATGTTAATCATCCATTTGAAAAGTGTTAAATATGCACACACAAAAATTTCCTTGTGTGTAGAAAAGATGTAAAACATGTACTAAAAATTGAACTTAGAAATAGTAAACTTCAAAAAATGTTGATCATCTATAAAAATAATCATATATTGAAAGACAGGACGGCCTCTAACTGTAGAAAGATGGACAGACCCAGGGGCGTGAAAGACCACAACGTCGTTTTTTTTTCTGTTTTCCTTTCCACATTTTTTGGGTTTTTTTTTTGCTTTCTTTTAAATATTATAGAATGTTTTCATTCTTATGTATATGAAACATTACACCAAAACTATAATGTGTATCAAAAACGTTGATCATGTGATTAAAAATGTTAACCAAGAATTTGAAAAAAAAATCTAGTGTTTGAAAATGTTAATCAAACAGAAAAATGTTAAATTCTTATAGTATAAATGCTTGATATATATCGGTAAAATGTAATTCAAATAATTACAATGTGTACGAAAAGATGTTGATAATGTATTTAGAAAATATAGAATGTGCCCAATAATTGATGTATTTAAAAATGCTAAATATGCATATAAATATGTTCCTGTAATACAGGAAAAACGTTGAGTTTGTGTTAATAAATGTTATTAAAAAATATCGACCATGTATTGGACAATGTTGACAATGTTTCAAAAAAATATTAGTCTTTTATTTGAATATATTGAATGTAATTTAAAAAAAGTATACATAAATGCCAAAAATGCACAATATGTATGGAAAAGGCAGACAAAAGAAATGTTTTTAAAATGTTAATCATGTATTTTTAAACATGAATGGAACAAAGAAAAACAAAGAAAATGATAAAAACCCAAGAAGGAAACGAAGAAAATGAAGAAGAAATAAAGAAGAGAAAAAACCAATGAAAATCGAGAAAGACACAAAGAAAAAAAACTATGGACACCATGAAAGAAACGCAAAAAACCGGTGAAAAAATAAAAAAACTGAGAAAACATTTTTTTAAAATAATGGAATAATGGAAACAAAAAAGATTCAAGACCAAACCTCCACCAGGAGAAGTTTGACGGGGTAGCGAGTTCATGTCAGAGCTGTGGCTCGACGCGTGTTTGTGCTTGTACGTCCGCGACTTGCGTCTGAATTTCATGGAGATTTAAGAGCATCTCCAGCCGCGCCCCCAGAACGGCCTCCTCAGGCGAATTTTTCGCGCCGGTGCAGAAAAAACGGCCCAGTCACGCCCCCAGGAGCCCGCTTTTCGCCGGCTTGGGCCGACATCAGCGCCGGTGGACCCAGGCCGAACCCGGCACGCTGGGAGGGCGCTTGGGGCGCCGGCCGAAACGTTTTTAGTGCGAAAACCGGCGGGCCCTCCTTGGCAACGACTCGCCGTTTTGTCGTCCTCGTCGCCTCGGTTCCCGCAACGAATCAATGCCAAAGCTGCCGCGCGCTGCCGATCCGGTCAGCCTCCTCCATTGATGCCTCACGGGCGGCGCAGTGAAGATCGGACGACGCGCGTCCCTCGCCCGCCATGCGTACACACGGCGGCCACGCGTACGCGCGGTGCCTCCGCCTACATAAGCCGCCCCCAGCGCGCCGGTGACGCACAGACACTCCATCGCCGACGCCCGTTCATCCCCGTTCCTCCCTCTCCTCTCGCCGTCTCCAGTTCAATCATGGCCGATCGTTTCCCAGGCGACGGTGCGGCGGCGAACGGCTTCGGCCGCCGCCACCTTCATGAGGACGAAGCTCGGCTCCTCTTTGAGGCCGAGTACCCGGCCCCGCCGGACATGCGGGTGCCCGGGGCGTGGAGGATCAGCGCTGGCGGGGTCCCGGTGCCACCACCACCCAACGGGGCGGCGCGGCGGGCGGAGATCGCGCGTATCCGCGCCTCTCTGCCGCAGGCCGCGAGAGAAGGTCCACGGTACGTCCCCAACAGCCCGCTGTGGGAGCCCTACTTCCGTCGCCGCCACGCCGAGCAGCTCGAGGCCACCAACGGCGCCGTGCCCTCCGGGAGGCCTCCATTGGTTTTCATTGTTTTCATTTTATTTTTTGGTTTTCCTTATTTTTTTTTCTTTTCTGGTTTCTAATAGGTTTATTTGTTTTCCTTCGTTTCTTTATCAATTTTCACCGGTTTTGTTTTTGTTCAACACATATCATCTTTTTTCAGTACACATTCTATATTTGTTGTATACATCAGAAACATATTTTACGTACACGTCTAATATTTTTCAAAATACATGATTAACGTTTTTTGAAAATTAATCTTTTATGTCGCATATTTTCACACAAATTGTACATTTTTGGTATATATCTAATACATTGTTTATACACATGTTTAATATTTTTTTCAAATACAGAACTAATGAAAATAAATATATGGTTAACATTTTTCAATACACGACGAAATTTTTTTGAAGCAATAAATATTTTTCACACACAATCTACATTATTTTTACAGATCAGGAAAATTCTTTGTACACGGTTATAAAAATTAAATACATGCTCAGAAATTTTCATACACATTGTATATTCTTTGTATATATTATTCATATACATGAGAAACATTTTTTCTATACATATTTAACATTTTTCAAGTGCTTGATGAAGATTTTTCAAATACATAATTATTTTCAAATGTTGATCATGTGTATGAAAACAAATACAATGTGAGTGAGAAAAAATTGATCATGTCTTCGAATAATGTTTATCAAGCATTTGAAAAAAAACTCGTCTATTTAAATATCTAGAATGTGTATAAAAAGTTAAACATAAAAACAGGAAATTGAAAAAATGTTGATAATGCATCAAATAAATTTAATCAAATATTTCAAATATGTTAACCGTGTATAAACCAATGTTCCAGCCAAAAATATAAAATTCGAATTAAAGAGGTAGTCAATAAATACAGATTTTTTTTTAAAAATGTTAATCATCCATTTGAAAAGTGTTAAATATGCACACAAAAAAATTTCCTTGTGTATAGAAAAGATGTAAAACATGTATTAAAATTTGAACTTAGAAATAGTAAACTTCAAAAAATGTTGATCATCTACAACAATAACCATATATTGAAAGACAGGACGACCTCTAACTGTAGAAAGATGGACAGACCCAGGGGCGTGCGAGACCACAACGTCGGTTTTTTTTTCTGCTTTCCTTTCCACATTTTTTGTTTTTTTTGCTTTCTTTTAAATATTATAGAATGTTTTCATTCTTATGTATATGAAACATTATACCAAAACTATAATGTGTATCAAAAACGTTGATCATGTAATTAAAAATGTTAACCAAAAATTTGAAAAAAAATAATCAAGTGTTTGAAAAATGTTAATCAAACAAAAAAATGTTAAATTTCTATAGTATAAATGTTTGATATATATTGGTAAAATGTAATTCAAATAATAACAATGTGTACGAAAAGATGTTGATAATGTATTTAGAAAATATAGAATGCGCCCAATAATTTATGTATTTAAAAATACTAAATATGTATATAAATATTTTCCTGTAGTACAGGAAAAACGTTGAGTTTGTGTTAATAAATGTCATTAAATAATATCAACCATGTATTGGAAAATGTTGACAATGTTTCAAAATAATATTAGTCTTTTATTTTAATATATTGAATGTAATTTAAAAAAGTATACATAAATGCCAAAAATGCACGATATGTATGGAAAAAGGCAGACAAAAGAAATATTTTTTTAAATGTTAATCATGTATTTTTAAACATGAATGGAAACAAATAAGATCAAAGAAAATGATAAAACCCAAGAAGGAAACGAAGAAAATGAAGAAATAAAGAAAAGAAAAAACCAATGAAAATCGAGAAAGACACAAAGAAAAAGAAAAAAAGCTATGGGAACCATGAAAGAAACGCAGAAAACCGGTGAAAAAAATGAAGAAAACCAATGAAGAAACTGAAAAAACAATTTTTTAAAAAATAATGGAATAATGGAAACAAAAAAGATTCAAGACCAAACCTCCACCCGGAGAACTTTGACGGGGTAGCGAGTTCATGTCAGAGCTGTGGCTCGAGGCGTGTTTGTGCTTGTACGTCCGCGTCTTGCGTCTGGATTTCGTGGAGAGCTAAGAGCATCTCCACCCGCGCCCCCAGAACGGCCTCTCGAGACGATTTTTTCGCACCGGCATCGGAAAAACGGCCCAGTCGCGCCCCCAAGAGCCCTTTTTCGTCGGCTTGGGCCGAAATCAGCGCCGGCGGACCCAGGCTGAACCCGGCGCGCTGGGGGCGCTTGGGGGCGCCGGCCGAAACGTTTTTGGCGCGAAAATCGATGGGCCCTCCTTAGCAGCGACTCGCCTCTTCTCGTCGCTTCGTCGTCCTCATCGTCTCGGTTCCCGCGGCGAATCAATGCCATAGTTGCCATGCGCTGCCGAGCCGGTCAGCCTCCTCCATTGATGCCTCACGGGCGGCGTAGTGAAGACCGGACGACGCGCGTCCCTCGCCCGCCACGCGTACACACGGCGGCCACGCGTACGCCCCCAGCGCGCTGGTGACGCACAGACACTCCATCGCCGACGCCCGTTCCTCTCTCTCCTCTCGCCGTCTCCAGTTCAATCATGGCCGAGCGTTTTCCAGGCGACGGCGCGGCGGTGAACGGCTTCGGCCGCCGTCACCTTCACGGGGACGAAGCTCGGCTCCTCTTTGAGGCCGAGTACCCAGTCCCGCTGGACATGCGGGTGCCCGGGCGTGGAGGATCAGCACCGGCGGGGTCCCGGTGCCACCACCGCCCATAGGGGCGGCGCGGCGGGCGGAGATCGCGCATATGGGCGCCTCTCTGCCGTAGGCGGTGAGGGAAGGTCCACGGTACATCCCCGACAGCCCGCTGTGGGAGCCCTACTTTCGTCGCCGCCACGCCGAGCAGCTCGAGTCCACCAACGGCGTCGTGCCCTCTGGGAGGCTCAACTCCGAAGGCCGGCGCCGATAGTGGGGCGTGCCCGGTCGCACGCTGGAGGCCGTCCTCGAGCACATCGAGGGCGGGAACACGCCCGGGCTGGAGTACCTCGCTCCACCGTCCTTCTCCCGCCGGCGTGGGAGCTCGTGGACGCTGAGGCACATGGACCCGGGGGCGTCCTCCTCCTCGTCCGTTCGCTCGACCGGTTCTCCCTGCCTCTGCCCCGTCAAGCCGGAGCCCCAGGACACGCCGGTCAGCCACCGCACCCGCAACTCCGGTGTCTGCATCGCCGACTCCCCCCCCCCCACCTCTGGACGCCCCGTCCTCGTCAGGCCGAAGGCCGAGCCCGGCCTCCCCGCGGAGTACGAGGCCATAGCCCGGCGCGGCTTCTCCAACGAGGAGGCCCTAAAGTGGGCGCGGGACGACTACCTACGCGACAAGATGGTCCGGCAGCACCGAGCCCTGGAGGAGATAGCCGCCCGCAGGCTTGGGCGCGAGGACGAGCACGGCGTGGTGATCCTCGACAGCGACGAGGACGAGGACGCCCCCGGACCATCCAAGCCGCCGCGCCAACCTGGGGAGGGGTGCAGCAGGGACGGCGGCCGCGGAGGAGGCGACGACGACGACGATGGCGGCGGCGACAATTACACGCAGTTCTACAGGCTCCTCGGCATGTAGAGCTTCAAGGGCGGCGGGCAGCAAGGAGCGGCGAGGGCGACGGTGGGCCTAGTAGCGTTTTTTTTCTGTAAATTTTTTAAATATGTATGAACTCGCCGAAGTTTGATTGAATTTAGCCGTGTTTACCGAACATCGCCGAACGTTTTCTTTTTAAAAAAATAATTAGACGCGCGGCGGCCTTGGGGCCGGTGACTGGGGACTAACTCGCCCCAAGCCGGTTTTTTGCGCCGGCTCGCCCCCAGGCGGCGATTTTAGACACCTTCTGGGGAGGCCAACGGCTGGAGATGCTCTAACTAGTGCAGCAGCTGCTGATGAAGCCGCTGCACTATCCTGATAGGCCGCCGCCAGGTGGCGAGGTGCCAGCGGCGTCTGCCTCTAGTGCGGACGGACAAGCTATACGGCAGAGACGGCTGCTGATGCAAGGACTGCAGATAAGGCTCAAGCGTCTAAACACTCCATAGAGAAGATTGACCCCGAAAACTCCTGGATGTATCAGAAGGTATTCGTTTTTGGGATGCCATTTACCCGGAAATAAAATTATGTTACACAGAGTATTGGATAAAAGCTGAATCTTGGTTTTTTATTTTTTAAGGGAAAGCCATCATGGCTAGCTTTATTAACTTAGGAAGGAATTACATCATCCACAAGGTTTGAGACAAGACAGCCCGGGGGCTCGTCTGTCCACTGCCTACAAATCTTATTACAATAACAGTAATTTGCTAGCACATGCACCGCTTGGTTAGAACTACGATAACAATGCTTGAAATTGACCTTCCCGATCATCGTTGAGATGTCCACACATTAGCAAATATTGCAGCAGCTTCATCCCACCATCTTATCTTTCCAACACAAGATTCAATTACTATCAACGAGTCAGACTCCGCCTCCACCCGCGGGAACCAAGCGAATTTGCAAAATTCAGACCATCCCGCATCGCCAAAGCCTCGGTCATCACTACACTTGATGTATTGGGAATAAACGTACACCGAGCGGCAAGGAAAGCACCATTCGTATCCCTGGTCACTGCTGTGGTAGCTCCTTCTCTTTCTGCCATGTAAAATGTTGCATTGTAAGACAATAAGTTTTTTTGGGAACCAGCACAACCCTCTAGGGGTGGCTTATCTCATTATATATAATGGTTCTGTTACAATACGTACATAGGTACAGAAGCTATACATAGTCTAACACCCTCCCTCAATCTTAGCCACTTTCTAAAGAACTGAGAAGGGTAAGATTGCGCCTACCAGCCTCAAACTGTGGCAGTGGTAAAGGCTTAGTGAAGATGTCTACAAGTTGATCCTTAGATGAGATAAACTTGATCTGGAGTTGCTTCTGTGATACACGTTCCCGTACAAAGTGATAGTCAACTTCAATGTGTTTCGTTCGGGCATGAAATACTGGATTTGCAGAAAGGTATGTAGCACCGATGTTATCACACCAAAGAATAGGAGGCTGTGGTTGAGACAAACCCAACTCCTGAAGCAAAGACTGCACCCAAATAATCTCTGCAGTAGCATTAGCCACAGCCTTGTACTCAGCTTCAGTACTGCTACGTGACACAGTAGCCTGTTTCCGAGCACTCCAGGCGATCAAATTAGGGCCAAAGAATACTGCATAACCCCCCGTGGATCGCCTGTCATCTGGGCTACCAGCCCAATCTGCATCAGAGAAGGCCGAAAGGACCCGAGAGGAAGTCGGCCGAATATGCATACCAAATGCCAGGGTGAACTGAACATAACGAAGAATGCGTTTAACAGCAGCCCAATGAGTATCTCTGGGAGCCTGAAGATACTGACAAACCCTGTTAACAGCATAAGAGATATCTGGTCTCGTGATCGTCAAGTACTGAAGTCCACCAACAATGCTCCTGTACTCTGTGGCATCCGCAGGAGACAAAAGCTCACCATCAACAGCTGTTATCTTGTCAGTAGACGACATGGGTGTGGTGGTCGGTTTGCACTTCAGCATGCCCGCTCTTTGTAACAACTCCAAGGAGTACTTCTTCTGCGTAAGGACAAGACCAGTAGCACGAGAAGTGACCTCAACTCCAAGAAAGTAGTGAAGCTTCCCAAGATCTTTGACCGCAAAATCAGCACCAAGAGAGCAGACAAGAGCATCAGCAGCATACTGAGAAGAGCTGACAAGGATAATATCATCGACATATACCAAAAGATACATAGTGACTTCTGGCTTCTGTAGAAGAAATAATGAAGTGTCAGCAGTGGACGGCACAAACCCATGAGCACGAAGGGCAGAGGCAAGGCGGGCATGCCAGGCACGAGGAGCTTGCTTCAAACCATATAGTGCTTTGGAGAGACAACAGATATAGTCAGGACGATCAGGATCAGAGAAACCAGGCGGCTGTTTCATATAAACCTCTTCCTCCAAAAAACCATGTAGAAAAGCATTCTGCACATCAAGTTGACGAAGTGACCAACCACGAGAAACAGCAATGGAGAGAAGAAGCCGAATAGTGGTAGGCTTGACGACAGGACTGAAGGTGTCCTCATAGTCAAGACCATGGCGCTGCCGAAAACCGTGAGCAACAAGTCGCGCTTTGTAACGCTCAATAGATCCATCCGAATGCTTCTTCACTTTGAATACCCATTTTGAGTCAATAATATTTACCCGTGGTGGTGGAGGAACGAGAGTCCATGTCTTGTTACGAAGGAGAGCATGAAACTCCTGCTCCATAGCCTCTCGCCAATGTGGAATGCGCAGGGCAGCCTGATATGAGCGAGGCTCAGAAGATGGATCCGCAACAGCAGCAGCCAAACAAGCAGCCAACCAAGCAACCGTACCATCCTTACGTTCCTTAGGTTTGAAAATGCCACTGCGACTGCGTGTATGTGGTCGGGACACAGGAACCACCGAGGTCGACGGAGCAGCCTACAACGGGCTGGAGGACGACGACGTTGACGAGTCAGCCGGTGACGAGGAGCCAGACACAGTAGCCTCGGGCTCGGTCGGCGAAGAAGGTCGGCCCACCGGCGAAACAGGCAGAGCGGACGAAACAGCTGGCGACGCCGGCGTCACAGACCGGGCCGATGGCGAGCCCGGCATAGTGGGCCGTGGCGCGGCCGATGTCGCGGGCCGATCCGCGGATGAAGGCGACGTGAGGACAGCGTCGTGGACCCGAGCTGCAGGCGAAGATGGCGTGACGGGCCGAGCCGCGGGCGAAGACGGCGTGACAGGCCGAGCCGCTGAAGACTCGGCGGCCGCTGGCGAAGAGGGCCGAGCCGCTGGAGACTCGGCGGTCGCTGGCGTAACGGACCGAGCAGTGGAGATGCTCGGCGCGACGGGCTCTTCGGGTGACCATGCATGGGCACGCAAATCGATGCCATGCAACATAGGGCGATCAACGTGCCCATCAGAAGGCGGTGATGATGCTGGTGAATCCTCCAAAAGCTCCAAACGAGCCCCATGTCCGGTTCCTGCACCATGGTTAGGTAACAGCAAAGGAGAGTATGCAACATCATCAAATTGGTCAGAAGCAACAGAGGATGAATGCAGAGATGGTGGTTCGACAGTGGACACATGAAGTTTGGCAAAGGGAAAAACATGATCATCAAACACGACGTCCCGAGATATATAGACACGGTTAGTGGGAACATGAAGACATTTGTAACCTTTATGAAGAGAGCTATAGCCAAGAAAAACACACTTCTTAGAACGAAACTCAAGCTTGCGCTTATTATATGGACGAAGATGCGGCCAGCAAGCACACCCAAATACCTTGAAAAAGGTATAATCAGGTTGTTCATTAAGGAGAACCTCAATGGGAGTCTTCATGTTTAAAACACGAGTGGGAGTACGGTTGATGAGAAAGCATGCAGTGGTGAAAGCATCACTCCAAAACCGAAACGGAACAGATGCATGGGCCAAAAGAGTAAGACCAGCTTCAACAATATGACGATGCTTACGTTCGACTGAACCATTCTGCTGATGTGTATGTGGACATGCTAAACGATGAGCTATCCCAAGCGACTGAAAGAAGGAGTTGAGGTTGCGATACTCGCCCCCCCAGTCCGACTGGACATGAACAATTTTGTGCTTGAGAAGACGTTCAACATGTTTTTGAAACTGAACAAAAATATCAAACACATCAGATTTGCGTTTAATAAGGTAAAGCCAGGTAAAGCGATTATAAGCATCAACGAAACTGATATAGTAATTATGACCACTGACAGAAGTCTGAGCAGGACCCCATACATCTGAAAACACAAGTTCTAAAGGATGTTTCACCTCACGACTGGACTCCGAAAAAGGAAGTTGATGACTCTTCCCCTGCTGACAAGCATCACACACTGCTACATCTTTATTACTAGACAAACTAGGAAGCTCATGACGACGCAAAATATGACGGACAATAGGTGTGGCCGGGTGACCAAGACGAGCATGCCACTGTGACGGAGAGACCCGAACTCCACTGAAAACACGGGCGACGCCAGGATGCTCCAGACGGTAGAGGCCCTGGCACAACCGCCCACTAAGAAGAATGTCCCTCGTGCCCCGATCCTTAATAAAAAGATCAAAAGGGTGAAATTCACAAAGCACATTATTATCACGTGTGAGTTTAGGAACTAAAAGAAGATTACGGGTCACAGATGGAACTCGAAGAACATTGCGAAGCTGAAGACTCCTATTGGCATGTCTAGTGAGAAGAGATGCTTGACCAATATGAGAGATGTGCATACCTGCTCCATTGGCGGTGTGGATCTTGTCGGAGCCATGATAGGGTTCACGAGTGTGAAGCTTCCCCATCTCGCTGGTCAGATGCTCTGTCGCCCCAGAGTCCATGTACCAGTGTGGATCGATGGAGTAGGACTGAGTGTGTCCCTGTTGCTTCTGCGGCGCGGGACGATCAGCCATGGCGACCTGACGGGCATTGTTGCGTGTATCTTTGCCGTCATTGCCAAGACCAAGGAAGCTTTGCTGGAAGCGCTTATGACACTTGGAGGCCCAGTGCCCATCGCGGCCACAAAGCTGGCACACACGTGGACCACCAGCCCCCGGTAAGGTCGCAGTAGGTGGGGGGGCTGAGGCGGGCGACGGTGGCAGCCCCAAGGGAGACCGGGGTGATGAAGAAGAGCGGCCACCCTTGATGGTGGCGTTGGCCGAGAGGGAGCCAGTGCCCCTGGTGCGGCGAGTCTCGACCCGTTGCTCAGTGAGAAGGAGCCGAGAGAAAACCTCGTGTGCCAGCATGGGTGTCGAGTTGCCCCGCTCGTTGATGATCTCGACTAAGGCATCATACTCCTCATCAAGACCATTGACAATAAACGAGTTGAACTCGGAGTCGGTTAGTGGCTGTCCAATGGAGGCCAATGTGTCGGCGAGGCCCTTGACCTTGTTGTAGAACTCAGTGGCAGTGGAGTCAAGCTTCTGACACTCTCCAAGCTGACGACGGAGTGCAGAGACACGAGCCTGGGACTGCGCTGCAAAGGTGCGCTCAAGGATGGTCCAGGCCTCATGAGACGTCTTCGCGAAGACAACAAGGCCGGCAACTGCCGGCGAGAGCGACCCCTGGATGGAGGAGAGGTTCGCCTGGTCCTGCCCCGTCCAGACGCGATGGGCCGGATTGTAGACCGGACCGTGCACGCTGTCTACCAGCGCGGGTGGGCAGGGAAGCGATCCGTCGACGTAGCCTAGCAGGTAGTGACTCCCCAAGAGCGGGAGAACCTGCGCACGCCAGAAGATGTAGTTGTCGGCGGAGAGCTTGATGGTGATGAGATGACCGAATTGAAACGGCGGCGGCGAAGACGATCCCATCGAGGAGGCTGCCTGGGGTGCAAACACCATGGAGGCAGCCGGAGGCACCGAAGCCGAGGCGGGAGGAGGCGGGACCGCAGCCAGGGCGGGCGCCGCAAAGCTCACGGCCGGTGCGGACGCCGCAAGGCCCGCAGCCGGGGCGGACGCCGCCAACCCCGCCAGCAGGGCGGTGTGATCCGCTTGCGGCAGGAGCGGCGGGACGACGCCTGCGGAGTCCGCAGCGGACGGCGGCGCCGCGATGTGGACCACGAGATCACGCCCGAGCGAGGGCGCCGGCGGCGTGGAGAAGACGGAGCCGATGCTCCTTGTCCCGATCGGAGCGGGAACGGAGACGGCATCGAGCGGGAGGTTGAGCAGAGCCGCAAGAGAGGCCGGGACGAAGCCCGCAGTAGTAGAACCGGTGGTGGCGGCGCTCGACATGGCGGCCGCACGATCGGTGGCGCAGCGGCGGCGGTGAAGGCGGCGGCGGCTGCGGCGGCGGTGCGGGTATTAGGGTTTAGAAGCGGAAGCGATCGTAACCTAGCGTGATACCATGTAAGACAATAAGTTTTTTTGGAACCAGCACAACCCTCTAGGGGTGGCTTATCTCATTATATATAATGGTTCTGTTACAATACGTACATAGGTACAGAAGCTATACATAGTCTAACATGCATCAACATTTAATTTTACAAACCTGGGTTCTAGTTTCGTCCATGTAGCTTGAACTGGAGCGTTATTCTTTGCATTCGCTTGCTGGAAATTGTTAGCTATCGCAAGGATTGATATTGGCCACTTAAAAGGGGGTGGGGGAGACCCATTATGTGTGATCTCACGTCTGATCCACCAAAGGTACCATCCTCCGACCATGATCAATTGCTTCACATACAGATTAGGTTTGAGTGGGACTTGTCTTGTTGGGGCTGACAGAAAGTACTCCAAAATGATCGGCCCAGACCGATCAACCTTTTTCACTTCATTGATGTAATCCATTATTCCTACTCGTGACCACAGTTCTGTAGCGTGAGTACATTCGAAAAGAAGGTGCTTCACATCTTCTGCCGCTCGATGGCAAATCGGGCAAGCTCCATCTGACCCAACATGCCTATTAGTCATTATAGACTTTAGAGGTAAAATTCCATGGAGTGCTCTCCAGCAAAAAATTTAAACTTTACGTGGGATTTGGAGTTTCCACAAAGTACTCCATACAGCTGGAGTACTGGACCTCCCCGGCTGTGCTAACCCGCTTGCATGTGCCTGGAAAGTTCGGAACCATTGGGTGTGGTAAGCCGAACGGACTGAAAAGATACCTCTGCGGTCAGGATGCCATGCTATGAAATCATCAAAAGCATTGTAGTTGAGCGGTATTTCCAAGATCCTACGAACATCAACAGGGTTGAAAATAGAATTAATCAGCTCTTCGTCCCAATTGCCACTTGTAGGATCGATAAGATCATTCACAGTGGCTAGAACAGTGTGTCCACGCGGGGTAATGACCTTCCTGTCTGCAATGCTAGGAATCCACGGATCCCTCCATATGTTCACTTTCTCTCCTGTCCCAATTCGCCAGATATATCCCAGTTTAAAGGTCTCTAAGCCCTTCATGATGCTTTGCCAGGTAAAAGAAGCCCCGTTCTTAAGAGTGGCCTGCAATAAGCTCCGATTCGGAAAGTACTTTGCCTTTAATACTCTTGCACATAACGACTCTCGGTCATTTATTAATCTCCAACATTGCTTAGAAAGCATTGCCAGATTAAAAGAGTATAGATCTCGAAATCCCATCCCCCCTTCACTCTTAGGATAGCAGAGTTTCCACCAAGTATACCAATGCATTCTCCTGTGTTCTTCATCATCCCCCCACCAAAACTGAGATATTAAGTCGGTTATCTCCTTGCAAATTCCCTTAGGTAGGCAAAAGACTGACATGGCAAACACCGGAATAGCTTGTGCCACAGACTTAAGAAGGATCTCTTTCCCTCCCATGGATAGCTGTTTTTCCATCCAGCCCTTAAGCCGTTCGTTAATCCTTTCAACAAAGTGTTTGAAGCAATCACTTCTGTCAGCTCCAACCATTGCAGGTAACCCAAGATATTTATCAGATAGGGCTTCAGTATCAATGTGCAATAATTGACATATTTCAGCCCTAGAGATAACCGGGGTATTAGGGCTAAAGAAAATACTTGACTTAGCAACACTCACCATTTGCCCCGAGCTTTGACAGTAGGTATCCAAAACATGCTGTAAGGAAGCTGCATTAAGCTTGTCTGCCTTCATGAGAATTAGAGAGTCATCAGCGAATAAAAGGTGTGTTACTGATGGTGCATTTCTGCACACTCTAATCCCATCTATGCCACCAGCTTCTTCTTCATACTGCAAAAGACTGGATAAACCCTCTGCACAAAGAAGGAATAGGTAAGGGGAGAGGGGATCCCCCTGCCTAATTCCCCTTGTCGGATTAAAACCTTCTGTTTCCTGTGAATTGAATCTGACCTTGTATGTTACAGACTTTACACAATCCATAATCAATTCCACCCATTGTTCATGAAATCCTAACTTGAGCATCATATCTTGCAAAAAAGACCACTCCACTCTATCATAGGCCTTATGCATATCTAGTTTTACTGCACAAAGACCAAATTGGCCATACCTTTTCCTCTTTATCTTATGCACACATTCATACGCAATCAAGATATTATCTGTGATCATTCTCCCAGGAACAAAAGCACTTTGAGTAGGAGAAATAATTTCAGGAAGAATATTTTTTAACCTTAGAGCTAGCATTTTGGAGATGATTTTATAAAGGACGTTGCATAGACTAATAGGTCTATATTGGGTTACCAGTTCTGGAGAATCGGTCTTAGGGATCATCACAATGGTGGTATCATTCCATTCGGCTGGTATCTTTCTAGAATTGATGGCCAACAGAACCTCCTGTGTGATTTCATCTCCAATTATATACCAATATTGAAGAAGATTGCATGCAATCCATCTGGCCCGGGTGCCTTGATATCTCCAATGCTTAAAATCGCTTTCTTTACATCTTCTGCTATATATGGGGCCATCAAAAAATTATTCATTTGGTCTGACACCTTGTGTTGGACTCGTTCCAAAATAACCGGATCTGTTTGCTGCACTTCTGAGGAAAAAAGATTAGAGAAGTAGTTTAAAATGTGCTCATTTAGTGCATGACTACCTTTTATCCAGTTTCCCGTATCGTCCTTCAATATTTTAATGAAATTCCTTTTCCTCCTGGCTGAAGCAAAAGCCTGGAAAAAGGCGGTGTTGCAGTCACCTGCCTTTAACCATGTAGCTCTGGATTGTTGTCTGGCTTGTATCTCCTCTAATTCCAGCAGATATTCAATGAGTTCTGAGAGTTCTCTCCTCTTCTCATCACTGTCATCATCCATAGGCCCCGCCATGACCTTTTCAAGTTTTCTTTGAGCCTTCCTGAGACGTTTTTTGGTTTTTTTGAGGACCCGTTGGTCCGAATCATGGAACCTACTGTGCATTTTATTCAACTTATCATAAATGGAAGTGATAGTTGGGTCGGCAGTGGCTTCAATCCATGCCTCTTAAACTGTCTCGTTGAAACTCTGTTCTCTCAACCACCGCGCCTCAAACCTCTTCACATGATTGTTTGAGTTATTTGCCGGTAGCAAGTAATACTCCGTGTCCACCAAAAGTGGTCTGTGATCCGAGTGGTTGAACTCCAAGTTCTGTAGGGCCGCATGTGGAAACAAATTCGCCCATGTATCATTCACTAGTCCCCTGTCTAGCCTTTCCCGTATCCTCCCACGACGCCAAGTAAAAGGGTCTCCAAGGAACCCCATATCATGCAATTCACAATCGTCGATTGCATCTTGAAAAGCTTCCATATATTGCGCTGGTCGCGGGTTACCCCCTTCCTTCTCATGCAGAAACTGAATTTCATTAAGATCGCCAATCAGTAGCCATGGCAGGGGCTGACCATGATGGAGTTGTCGCATACATGACCAGGTTAGATGTTTATGCTCCCACCTGAATTCCCCATACATCCCAGTCAAGCGCCAAAGTGGATTATTATTAATATCCTCGATTATTACATCAATGAACATGGGATCTAAAGCAAGTCTACGAACTTTAATATGATTATTCCAAAAAAGGACCAGACCACCACTTCTGTCATTGCTTGTACACACCAGTTTTTGGTCCATCTTCATTCTTCTTCTCAAACATTCGGCCGGATAGCTGTCAAGGTGGGTCTCAGACAAGAACACCACCTCTGGGCTACACTTCTGCTAGACATCCAGCAGAGCACGAACTACCGGGGCGTTCCCAAGCCCCCGGCAGTTCCAACTTAAGAGTTTCATTGCGCCCGGCGGTCCCCTCCTAGAGGGGCCGCCGATCCTTCATTTTCTGTCTCTTCAAACTCTCCATCCACATTACTCAGAGGCTCTCCATTTATTCCTCTTAGTTTTTTCCTGTTTGCATTCTTCTGTGGGGTGTTTACTTGGTTCGAGCTTTCCAGTTGGTCATCATCTCCTTGAAAATGATCCACTAAGTTTGCTACCACTGATTTTGCTGTTTTGCCTACCGGAATGATGGCCAAAGTTTGTTCCGACATTATTGTGCTTGAATCATCAGCCGTCCTTTTCCCCAAAAGAATCCCTGTCGATGCGTGTATAGGGACTGTATATCATCCTGGCCTTTATCCACCATAGATGCAGACGCATGGCCAGAATTAGTCCCATTATTCAGAGCCTCACTTGCATCTAACATTCTTACATCCTGTCCAGGCGCCTTGTTAACTGGTGCTATCACACTCGCGTCAACTTCGTTACCGTTTCTGCCTGTTGGATTATAGAGTGCGTTAAAATGCCAACTTCCATTATTCTGAATGTTGGTAGCTGCAGGCTGCATGTTGCGGCCCCTGCCCCTACCTAGGCCTCTGCCAAAACCTCTTTCTCCTTCATCTAGTTCATCATCCCTCTCACTGCGTCTACCCCGACTCATTCGGCCTCCTCGTCCTCCTCCTCTGCCTCTCCTTGGTGCCAGTATGAACTCTCCCCATTCAAATTTTGTTTTGTCATGTTCTCCAGTGCCGCATTCTTCATGCCAGTGCCCCACGAAACCACACTGATTACAGAAGGTTGGAAGCTTCTCAAACTTAACCAGGTACCTCTCAGTCTGTCCAGCCCTAGTTATCCCAACAGCTCGTGTTAGTTTCTTGTTCACATCTAGTTTCACCCTGACCCGAATGAATTCACCAATAAAACCATTAGGCAAAGTTACTTGGACCTCCTGCACTTCTCCAATCTTGCTAGCTAGATTCTTTAACGCCGATGTACTCTTGAGGACTCCATCAGGTAACTTGTGGATTTGACACCACGTTTCCAGCCTGTCCAACTTCACCTTTTCCGGGTTCGAAAATCCATCATATTCAGTAAGCAGCAACGCGATCCCGTTGAAGTCCCAGGGTCCCTGGTGCATCGCTTTGTTCCAATCCCCCAGGCAATTGAATTGGATAGAGAACAAGTTCGCATTGATCCTCCTCCAAACAACTTGATTTGCCGAGTTCCACGCTGCTTTCATGGTCGCGATCAAAGCACTCTGACTGAAACTTTTCCCTGTCAGCAGCCGGCCTAGTGCTAGCCACTTTGGCTTGATTTCTGCCACATCATCCTCTTCCACCCAGATCAGATCATCTATTTCCTCATCCTGCAGATTCAGACCCTCCAGGAGTGTTGCCGCTTCCTCAGACATCCGATCTCCCGATCCACTACTGCCTCCCATGTCCGCCATGGCGCCTGGTCGGGGGAACAACACAAAAACCTAGCCGCAAACTCGCAAAACCCCATGGCAGGCCCGATGGGAGGAAGGAGTCGGCCAGGAAGACAAGAGTAGTAGTCTCGTGGGATTAACCCCGTCGATGGTGATAACTCACGGCGGCGCCGCCGCCGAGAGGACTAGAGAACCCTAGTCGCGAGACCTAGAAGCTGAATCTTGGTTTGAAATTAGTAGGCACGTGTCTTTTGCTGCAGCAATTTCTCATGCTAGAAACTTGACCTGGACAACGAATCTGAAACTGCAGAATGGTTAATGAACTTGCAGATGTGTATGACAGAATGCATTCACACAAGAGTATTGTTTAAAGTTTTAACCTTGGCATAAAATTACTAGGCACTTATATTTTGTTTGTGGTGCAGATAGTAATTTCTTATGCTATAAATGTGTTAAAAGACAACAAATCTGAAAATGTAGAATGGTTTATGAGCTTTGCAGACATGTATGATAGAATTCAGTTAAAGATTAGTAATTGTTATCCACCATGTCAATGCATTGTCTGTTCGTTGATGGGATCGTGTCAAATTACCCAGGCGTCTGGCATTTTAGGGCGTTGGGTGAAGTTGGATACTTTGTTTTCTGGAGTACACTAATTCAGCATGAACAATTTTACTTCCGTTCAGGGTCAGGAATCAGGATTGGTGCTGCTGCACTACGGCGTGCCCCGTGCCCTGATAGGATGTCAGCAATGGAAAACTCAGTCTGCGGGTTTGCTGAGGAACCTGGTGACAATGTCATTGTGCCAAAATTAGGATCCAGCTTCAATACAGTCGATGAAGCCTACGACTTTTTACAATCTGTATTCATGGGAGAAAGGATTCGGCATTAGGTACGGAAAGAGTAGGCTAAACGTCAATAGGACAAAATGCCTGCAAGTGATAGCATGTGGGTGCGCGATACGTTGTCTTCTTTGTGGGAGCGAGGAAGGAGATGGGAAGGCCTACGACAAGCAGAGAGAAATCGCCATATGAAGGACTGAGTAGGAGGACAAGATCATGCACAATTTGTCGGCGACAGGGTCACAAACGGACAACCCGCCTTGATCGATTTGATGTACCAAAACAACTTCGGAAGCCAGGAAGATGGAAAAATTGCTCTCGTGGAGAATGCTTGGTGCACTTGTGGTTGTGGTTGAATTAACACGTGCCTCTCGGCTGTCACATTATTATGACATGTACAGCCATCCTTCTGTCTGAGGGAGTTAATGATACGGCTATTGTGTTCATCCCGAAAGTTCCCTTCCCAAAGGAACTAAAAGATTTTAGGCCAATAAGCTTATGCAATGTTATTTACAAGATCGTTTCGAAGTGTTTGGTTAACCGGCTAAGGCCATTGTTAACGGAGCTTATTTCTGAGAACCAGAGTGCCTTTATCCCAGGGCGGCTTATTTCTGACAATTCTATCATTGCCTTTGAATGTATTCACCATATACAAGCTTTGAGGCAGAACTCTCTAGCAGCATGTGCTTACAAGCTGGATTTGTCCAAGGCTTATGATCGAGTGGATTGGGATTTTCTGGAGCGGGCTCTAATTAAATGGGGCTTTTCTATGCAGTGGATTTCTTGGATCATGGCATGTGTACGTTCTGTCAAATATTCTGTGAAGTTCAATGGGAAGTTACTTTAGTCGTTTACTCCATCTAGAGGTTTACGTCAAGGTGATCCCTTGTCCCCGTTTTTATTCCTATTTGTTGCTGATGCTTTATCTGCTTTAATATCCAAATCAGTGACTGGGGAAGAGTTGAGGGGTGTTACTATTTGCCAGGGTGCGCCGGTGATATCTCATCTTTTATCTGCGGATGATACAATGTTGTTATTTCATGCATCTGGCCAACATGCAGGCATAGTCAAAGGTTTGTTGAACACTTATACGGCGGCGACGGGTCAACTTATTAACCCAGGGAAGTGTTCCATCCTTTTTTCTGATAATTGTCCTGATGCGGTGGTGGAAGAAGTGAAAAATACGTTGGAAGTTACACAACATGTTTTTGAACCAAAATACTTGGGTTTACCAGTTCCTGAAGGAAGAATGCATAAAGGTCAGTTTGAAACACTTCAGGCAAGGTTGGGTAAGAGGTTAATTGATTGGAGTGAGCAATATCTTTCTTATGGTAATAAAAAGATTTTGATAAAGTCGGTTGCTCAAGCTATACCCACCTACATCATGAGTGTGTTCAGGTTACCGGCCTCTATTTGTGATGATCTAACACGGATGATGAGGCAGTACTGGTGGGGAGTGGAGAATGGAAAGAAAAAGATGGCTTGGCTAAGTTGGGAGAAAATGAAACTACCCAAAGCAATGGGAGGCATGGGTTTCAGGGATATGCGTGCTTTTAATCAGGCGTTGTTAGCAAAACAGGCCTGGCGGTTGTTGGACAGCCCTGATAGTCTATGTGCTCGTTTATTGCGCGCAAAATATTTCCCTAATGGGAATTTGTTGGATACAGTATTTCCTAGCAGCTCTTCGGTGGTATGAAAAGGTATTGTTCATGGACTTGAATTGTTGAAGAAGGGCATTATCTGGCGGGTTGGTGATGGTACACTAATTAGAACTTGGCGGGACCCTTGGATTCCGCGGGGTTATGATCTAACACTAGTCACGCCAAAAAGGAATTGTCGGTACAATTGGGTAGTAGACTTTCTGGATGAACATGGAGCATGGGATGTGCAGAGATTAAGAGAACACTTTTGGGACATGGATGTTAATAAAATTCTGAAAATTAGGACGTCGCCAAGGAATAGACAAGATTTTCTTGCATGGTTCCCGGAGAAGTCTGGATGTTTCTCGGTCCGAAGTGCTTATCGGCTAGCTACAGCAGAACATAATAGTCTGGTGGCGGGTGGGGCATCAAGTACTATTCCTAGTGGTGGACGACCCATCTGGCAATCTATTTGGGGTTCCAAGGTACCTTTGAAAATGCGAATATTGGCCTGGAAGGTCGCATCTGGTGCTCTAGCTACTAATGAGTGCAAGAAGTATAGGCACTTATCAAGACATGATACGTGTCCCCTATGTGGAAAGGAAAAAGAAACAACATTTCACGCATTGATCACATGCGATCACGCACGCATGCTTTGGGATCACATGCGTATAGTCTGAACACTCCCTGGTCAAAATTCTTTAATTGATACAGGGAAGGATTGGTTAGTAAATGTTCTTGCAAATTGTCGTCAAGATGAGCGTGATCGTATGATTATGTTAATTTGGAGGATTTGGTCATAACGATCTGACTTGGCGCATGGCAAGAATGTGCCGTCTACTTCTGTTTCTGCTGATTATCTCCAGAGTTATATGTGTTCACTTGATCTGTCCAGGAGATATAGCACGGAGGAAATTTTGAAGAGGAAGATGCCGCTACTGGAGGACGGCTCAGCTACTCATGTTGTAGTGGTTTCTAGCGCGCTTCCATGGTCACCAGCGCCGACAAATCGGGTTGCACTATCTGTTGATGGGACGTTTTCTTCGGTGGATGGCTCGGTAGCAGCTGGCATGATCTTGAGGAGACATGATGGAAGTGTGGTTTTTGCTGCGTATCGCTGCCTGTTTAATTGCAATGACGCACTAGAGGCCGAGTTGCATGCACTGATGCAAGGTATGGCTCTGGCCGCTCAATATAGTGATGTTCCTATAATAGTGCAATCGGACTCCTCGGAGGCACTGGCGTCCCTGACCGGTGATAACCTGTCTCGGTCAGCATATGGACATTTGGTAGCTGAGATCAAGCATCTTATGGTACTTCGTGAGTTTATTCCGCAGAAAATTAAGCGTGAGCAAAATAGGGTAGCAGATCGGTTGGCTTTGTATAGTTGTATTGAGAATCCGACTGCTGTATGGCTAGATCGTGGACCACCGTGCATAGAGGAACTTTTGCCTCTCGATTGTAACCCTATTCTTATGGAATAAAACTCTTTACCCTCGCAAAAAAAATTCATTCGGTAAATTGCTCATATTTCCAACACTTTGCTCTTCTCAAACCTACTCCAAACCAGAACCACGCTTGCAGCAGGGGATCCTCCTCGGTCGCCGCCTTGATTCCTCCCCCTCCCCCTCAAAGCCTCTTTCCCAGTTCTAGTCCCTCGCCATTGTGCCGCCACGATCGGGGGCTAGTCATCCTTTACTGGCGCTAGAGACAAGTGTTGGCGACCGAAGACTCGGTGTGAGGCACACATGTACGGGGAGGCATTGGCTTCGTTCTCAAGCCGTACATCGACCCCGATGCGGGCGGCCACTCCCGTAAGTACGCGCACGACTCCATGGTCTTTGTTACTAGCTGTTTTCAATCTCGTTTGCATATACAGTGACCTCATGACTCACACTTGTCCTCCGCATATACACACGAGGGTTTCTTGACCTTAGCCAGCGTGAAGACACTTCTGGGTGAGATATATCTGATTTTCTCCCCGGGCTCAGCCCCTCTGCAGTCTGTAAAAACCTAGGCTTAAGCATATGCAATCAGCAGGGACGCACGCATGTTAATACAGGCTCGAGGCCAGACAGGTTACAGAGAGGTTAGGTCGTTTAGATTGAGCTCCAAGTCATCAACTACAACCGGACTCTATCTTAACAGACCCACCAGATATACGACACATACGCATGCAACCTAGACTATACAGTTTATATCAGCACCATAATTACATGTTTAACACAGTCTACTTCCTTGTTCGTATGAAAACTTGAAGGAGTACTACAACTGGATGTTGTGCTTAACATGCTTGATGTTATGCTTGTACGTCGGCTACTTTGTATATATGGATCTTGCCTTGCAATCTAATCCTACTTTTGATAAAGGGTTTTTTTTATGACTCATAATGTTGCAATGAGGGGATACAAACATGAGAATACACCCGGCCTCTACATAACTATGGTGCACACACCCAACACACAAATAATCACGTTGGCAAAGAGCAAAGTCATACAATTCCAAAGCTATGATTATGTGAAGAAGAAAAAACCTTCCCCATCAGCCATCTCTTGACAACACAAAAACTACGAGAAATGTTCTCCAAAAGTAACACCTCCAGAAAGGGAACGACGTCCAAGTTCCACCATCGCCGGACCCAACCACCGAAGCCGAGATTATAGGTTTTCACCCTGAAGATCATGTCCGAGTAAACTCCAAGCAATGCGTTCAACAAGGTAACAACCACTGCCAGGAATAACCAACTAAGATTACACCTAGGGTATTCACACGGTTGGCACCTCCACTTTTCGCAATCCCAGCAGTGTTGCACATGTGCTAAGGTCTTTGATGAGGACAGAAGGACATCGCTGCCACCAAATTCACAAAATCGCGAAGCCCCGGCAGCCCTGAGCTATCCTCACAAGTCACAAGTGGACGCCAGTGGTAGGTTTGCATCAAAATACACCACCACGTGTCACCACTTGCCATGTCGTCCCTGCCAACATCGTTCGACTACGTCCCCACCCACATGACCGAATAAGGACCGCCTCAACGATGCATATGGCTGCCGATCGCGAACCTTCATGGCCCCTGAGTGTGGGTTTTAGAGGGCGAGCTCCACATCACCTTCTCTCTGGACCTTAGGTTGTCATCTTTGTTCCATGGGGATTCATGGTAGGACTTACGTCACTCAGAGTGTGGCAGAACCATTAACCTACTAATTTTGAAAGCCACTTAAAATATTTCAGCTATAGTGGGCTGCACAGCTCACTATTCAACGATGGAGGAGAAATGTTGCCACACCGCTATGTCGTGTCACACATGACTACAGGCAGAGCTTTGGTACACTTACGAGATGAAAGTTACGGATTATAGTTACGGGTTGACCGTGACCTCCTATTGGGTCATGTTGGGGCTCCCGCTGGAAATGAGAGGGGAGAGTCTAGCGCGAGAAGGACACGTATGCCCGTAAGAGCAGTCCGTAGGTTGTAGTCGGTAAGTGAAGGACACGTATGCTCCCATGGTAACAACTTAAAAATTTCAAATTTAAACATTTCAAAAAAATTCTGGAAAAAAGTCATCGAAGTTCACAACAAATATGCGACAACCGCTAAAAAATTCAGATCAAAATTGAAAATACACATTGAGAAAGAAAAATGACAAATTCAGACGTGAATAGTGTCATTTTTGCTTTTGTCTTCTTTTGACACTATTCATGAAAGATTATCTTTTCTGTTTCTCCCTGTATATTTTGAATTTGGATCTGAATTTTTTTAGGGATGTCCACATATATGTCATGAACATCCATGTTTATTTTCAGAAGTTTTTGAAACATCTAAATTTGAAATTTTTAAGTTGGTAGCATGAAAACATTTATGGGTTGGTATCACCTGATACTTCGCCACAGGCAACGCACACTTCCCCTTTGGCTCAGGTCAAATAAATTCAACGCAGCACTCTCTCTCTCTCTCTCTCTCTCTCTCTCTCCTAGCTTTTGCATGTAACGTCAGGTACTCTCTCCTCTCTCCCAGCTTTTGCATGCAAGACACAGTTCTCTCTCATAACCTGCTCTTTCTCTCTCTATCTCTGACCTTTCTATGCAACACAAAACAACTTGGCACTACTCAACATGTTTGTAGTTACTCCGCGTATTATCTTTGGTCAAAGTCAAATTTTGTAAACTTTGATAAAGTTTAGAGACAAAAATATTAACATATACAATAACAAAGCAAATACCATTAGACTCATTATTGAATGTACTTTCACATTATATAGATTTGTTATGTTAAATGTTTATGTTATTTCTATAAACTTGGTAAACTTTGCAAAGTTTGACTTCAATCAAATTTAATAAGCAAACTAAATAAAAACAGAGAAAGTATATTTTTATCGGGGTGAGTTGTGTATTGGGCAGGTGAAGACTAATAAGTTGCATGTCACAATGGGAATGTATGCCTCATATGACAGTAGTACACTAGAGACAAAATTTGCTGCACAAGCCGATGCACAGTGACCATGAGACGACGTGAAAGTCAGTTGTCTTTTTTTTTCTTCTCTTTGTTGCCTGCCCGTATGCTAGCCTGGGTAGATCAATTTGGCTACGTTCCGCTCTGGTCGGTTGTGCATGCGCCGTTGTTCATCTTGTTTTTCCTGCTACCTACCATATGCTAGCCTGGGGTCGGCTGCCGTCTGGGGCTTCTCGATTTCTCCCGCTGGCGGTTGCCGCTTCCGCACAATTTTCTGGGGCTTTCTGCCCGTTTTCAAATTGATTTCTTCTCTTCTGCTGCTCTCTATAAATAGTGCTACTTTTGTGCCTCCGCCTGTCCTCTTTCTTTCCTAATCAATGCTGCCGTCTCTTGCTCCGCCGATGGTTGGTCCCGATTAATCCTCTCTACGTGCGCCTGACTGTAGATGGCCGCCGCCGTCGCTCACGGCTCACCACGGCTTAGGCACCGGGAGGCCGGCCTACGGATGCAAGCAGGTATTAGTATATATCAATAATACCAGCTCCAGCGTGAAACCGACTTATGCGTGTAGCTCGGCGGCGTCGAGGTCCCGTTCTGCAAAGTCGGCCTTCCCAAGCTCCAGCGGTGGCCTCAACGCCCGTCGGCGCTGTTCTATCCCTGCCAGCGTGGTGGGTCGTCAGTTGTCACTCCAGCGAGAGGAATAAGACGCATGCACGCGCCGTCGTCTGCTAGATGCCTAGATCCCATCCGTGGCCCAGGCGAGGTCGTTCGCCCGTATGTCCGGCGTCCCTCTTCCCCCTGTTTAGTTTCTTTTTTGCTGCAATTTTACTCTTTCTTTTGGGCAGCAGGAATTGACGGCCACGGCAGAGCGGACCACTCTGTTTGCAACGCCGGCGCTTTCTTTCCTCGCCTCAGCTTTATTACAACCCAACTTTCGGAATCACTTCGATGGGCGATGGCGAGGAGTGACCGAGAAGAGCAGGCAATGGCGGAACGCAATCCACGGTGATGCGCCTTCGTCTTCTTCAGTGTCATAGACGGCGTCGTGGGTGCATGCGGTCATGATGCTTCTGACCTCGAGCTCGCCCAGCTTGCCGACGGCTCCGACTGTGAAACACCAAGTTCATCATTTACTTTACTGTAGTTCAGTTTCTTTTTTTTTTTTGAAACGGAATGTAGTTCAGTTTCTTCATTTCCCCTGTAAACTCATGTTTATCAGTTTGCAAGTTTTTTTAGGCAATATCAGTTTGCAAGTATGTTGCCTTTGGGAACTCGATCGGCAGCCCCGTAGATCCTGACACACACACCCTACTGCTGTGTCTCAGGTGATAATGTTTTTTTTTCATATATGAGAACTTTGGGCATGCATGCATTATAATGAAAGATCTGAGGAAAGGTAGATGGCCTCCATAGGCTTTCCAATTGGTTCAATTGATGATTCTATCCTAATTAGATATATTTGCATACCATGGTGGTTCTGTGAAGATTTATGTTTTGATAGTGACTTTGGGTTTGATTTCAATACAGTGCATATATATACCACTACCTTCTGATTATGTTGTGTTGAATTTTGATGGCACACTACTAACTTACATAATAAGATCCTTAATGGTAAAAAAAAACGCAAGCAATGGCAAAGAATTAGCACTCTATTTGTCTCATGTTGCTTACTGAAGCTGAACAACACGGTGCAATTTAATGGCTCTCTTGACCTGCTACTTATTTTAGATTCAGGTTCGGCCAGATTTTATTCATATGAAAAATCTGAAGTTTGTACTATCATGTTCTAGCTGTGTTAAAATGCTTACCATGTCAACAAGACATTCCAAGGTGTTGTTGTGAGTAGTCATTTTCAGTATTCATTATTTTCTGAGCAAACCAACTCTATAGAGACGGCTTACATTTTTCTCTGAGTGTATGTTTTGGAAAGCTTACCTTTCTCTGCCGGTGCATATGTTGGACAGAAGCAAACTTAGTTCATGAGTCAAGCTTTGTATGCGCAATCTACTGGGTTTATACTGCGATCACTGTACATTTTCTTTGTGTGTGTTTCCATCGCGCTAGCTATGTCTCTGTTGTATTTTGTTTTCCCTCTGAACATTGTAAGATAATGAATAGTCTAAAAGCTCAGTGAAATGTGTTATACTTTTGTGTGGTTTCTGTCTGAGAAAATGTTTTCCAATTGCTATGCCATGGATGCAAGTTAGTCACCAGACAAAAGAAACTGCAACGGATGGTTACTGTTATTTTTTTTCTATACATAAAAGTTGGTACTTCCATTTTTATACACAAACATTATTTTGATTGTATAGCTGAAGTCTATATGGTCATAAATTATGGATTCGGGCACATGTTCATGCACATTATTTGCCCCATATATGAACTCACGTTAAACAAATGGAAGGAAGTTATCTCATGTTTCTTCTTATAGCACTGAAGTTTCACAGCAACAGCATTAGAACCACTAGAGTGTGCCTTTTTGCTTAATGGGTTTCACGTCAGATGCACGAGTCCAGTAATGCAAAAAAGAGTTTATGCTGCCAGGCCAACATTCGCAAGGGCATTAAGCAGATTGTTCGTGGAAGGGGGTCAAGCAAAGTACTCTGTTTGCTACGCATGTACAGAAATGGGGAGAAATAAGATGATCATAGAGTGGCTTGAATTTGTATCAAGTAGTACTCCAAATCAAAATTTTAGCATTTGGATATTTGTTACATCTTTGCGGACGGGATTAGTGGGGGATTATGTGAAAGAAGGCAATGATACAAAAAACCAATAAAATAGCCCAAATAAAATAAGATCGAATACATATAGAATATTACACAAAATAAAAAACATAGAAGACTACAAAGCAATCAGCGAGGCGCAACATTGTTAGGCTTCCATATAACCGACCTATCCAATTACACATCAACGGTTCTCAAATGCCCGTGCCAAAAAGATGGTGACCAAACTACCAACTAATCAAACCGTCAAAAACTAACAAACATGAGTCTTTCGTTTATCATATATGGAACCCCAACATTAAGTATCAATTGTGCGCGGCGTGCCGCCGCGCGGGTTAGGCTAGTATGCTACAATGAGCAATGAGAAAGAGGTCGTGAGGGCTGGAAAAAAGATGTGGCGTATGTGTGTCTCACCTGGAGGTAGAGGCAAAGCTAGTTTCTCTATTGTAAGGTGTGTGTGTGTGTGTGTGTGTGTGTAGAGTTCCTCACCACGGTGTGTTCTTGTGCTGTGTGAAAACATGAGAGGGAGAGATCGTGAGGAAGAAGAAGAGGCATTGCGAGGAGGCGACACCAACAATTGATATCAGAGCACTATCGATCCGAGGCGGCAGCGGTGGCGCGATGGACTCCTTGCGAGATGGAGGCCGGCGGCGCAAGGAGGAGGTCGGTGGCGGTGTGAGGCCGCTGGCGGCTCTTACGGCGTGAGGCCGTTACGATGAGATGGCGTGGCGATCGGTGTCATGAAGGCATCATCCACATCAAGAGGTGGACGTTGCATGCGGCACGACACCGTGGTGATCGGTGCTGCGACGGCGTCGTCCATGACACAGAAGTGTTTGGCGGTGTGATGCCGCACGAATATGTGGCTGCGGTGCGATGCCACATGAAGAGACGGCGGTGTAATGCTGCCACAATGACAGTGAAATGCCGTTACTAGGAGAGGCGGTGAGATGCCGTTAAGAAGAGATATGGCGGTGCGATGCTCTCACTTGGGTTGGTGCGATGTCATCGTCATCATGGAGAGTTGGTGTGAAGCCAACAAATGTTGTAATGCGATGTTGTGGCAAGGTGTGTGTGTGTTTGGCACTGGGACGGCGTGGACGGCATGATGGAGTGAGCTCGGCGCTAGGAAGGCGTCATCCATGAAAATTTTGGTGAACCACCACGTCAAAAGTAGGAGGAAAAATGTTAAAGTTTATCTTAACATGTGTGTGTGCATTGCATGTTAGTGGTCTAGAGATGGCCGGGTGATTGAGTCAGTTGTGTACTGGAGTGAGTCCAGCAGTTGGTTTTGGTCAGGTCGTGGTGGCTCGAGCCATTCTAGGAGAGGATGAAGTCAAAGTTGTTGCTGGGTAGTGTTTGGCCATTGAGAATAGGCTATACAAGTGGGACGAGACTTGTCTGCTCCCCGCTCGTGTGCCCATCCGTGCTCCCGCGTACGTGGCTTGATTTGATTGGAACAAAATAAGGCCCGACCCCACCCCCTTAAAATCAGGGGGGGATGATTAGATTAGAAAGAAAAAAGAAAAAAGAAAAAAGGACAACCGTAGGATGAAGTGGGAGCACGGATGGGAGCATGGGGAGGGAGCAGGTAAGCCGGATCCATACAAGTGGTGGGCATGGCCGTGCATATAGCTAGTGATTAGTTAGTGCATGGTAGTTAGTTGAGCTAGTGGGTTAGTGCATGGCTCACTGGCCGGCAAGGCTGCAGAGTGCTAAGTACTTGCGGCGTTTGGTTCTTAGGCGTGTTGGTTCTTAGCACGAAAATTAGCGCGTCTTGATCCTTACCTGACCTATTGTACGTGCTGTAGAGAGATAGGCATCCACAAGAGGTCCAGCCAGAGTTTTTTTCCCTTTGCAGGAAAATAGCGATCGTCAGTGGAGGTTGTAACCGAGTGGGAGAGAAAAAGGCATCTGCGCCTTAGATTATGGGAGCGCAAGCAAAGACTTGCGCGCCCAAGATTTGGGGAAGGAGGGAGTACTAGGATATCAACGACGTTCAACCTGGGCCTGAACGCAGTTGATAGTTAGGAAAAATAGTTGCCGCGTTCAGTTGTTTCGAAACGCGGCATGTAGAGAAAATCCTATAAAAGGGTTTTCTATTAGTGGTATGTATTTTGCACTCCCTTCGTTTTAAAATAGATGACTCAACTTTGTACTAACTTGAGTTATCTATGTTGGAATGAAGGAAGTATATGATAGTTTTGGCCTCCATAATACCAAGTTGCTATTCCTAACAGGATCCATATATGCAAGAACAAAACAATACGCTTTATATCTTTGTTTATCCGTTCTTGAGCAATATCAGATAAAGTGGGTCCATGATCCACACACATGTATGTTTCCAAATGGACTAAAAATCTATGATATACTTAACAAACATGATTAGTCCCCTATATGTCGTGTTGTTATCAACATCAAAATATAAGCTGCCAGCAGATGTCGCACCGATCATACATTTTCTTGTTCATTTGTTTCATGACGTTGTTCGCCTCCTGATTATAAAACGCCTTCTCGCAATTATCTGCGGCTAAGCTAGCCTCGCCAATCTTTCGTGCCGCTTCGTTGTAAGCATGGTTGCCGAAGTCCGTGCGTGCGTTCTCGAGGGTATGGCCGGCTTGGTTGTATTCGCTGCTGCACATGTTCAGTGCCAACCCCAGTTTCTCATCGCGCTCGTGCTCGTGCTTGGCCTTCTCTTCCTCGCAGGTCTTTTCGCCTTCCCTGGCGGCAGCAGTGCAGATGTCCAGTGAGATGCTTTGGAGCTCTTCCCTGGTGGTCGCATTCACGCTCCGTGGGTCGGAGCTGAGCACCTCCACGCAGTCGGGACGGTCACTAATGTCGTCGCATACTTCGGAGATGAATTTGGCATCGGCGAGAGTGGAGGGAATGACAACGAGGAGGGTAATGGCTATGAGGGTGGAACTAGCTAACAGGGCCATTTCTATTGACAGAGAGGTTTGCTCTTATTTTGTGCTTGATTGTGTTGTGTTCTACCATATGATTCAGAAGTATTTATATACACAGTATGCCCCTACATAAAGGAGAATCTTCTGAGATCAGTGTCCTCAAGTCACACACGGTTGTGGAAAGATACGCAGTCATAAATGGATTTGAAAGTCAATATTTTTGTGAAAAGATATGCAGTAATAAATGGTTGTGACCTAACCACTTGAAAATATTTCATATCCTTCACGAGGAGCGCAAATATTATTTCTGCATAAGTTAAATAAAAGGATTTGTAAATCAAAATATATACGTATTATAATGAATAGATTTCTCCTACCGTATCTGCACTTTATCACTGCTCCATAGGTTACTGTTGACTGTAACTTCTCTTCTCCCACGTATGCATGCACCTGCTCATGCACTAATAACCCCACGTTCTTCTCCACTTGCACACGACGCGCTCTGTTGTAACACCGGCTATTTAGCCTCGATCAATACAGACGGTGACACCCCAAGGTGCACTAACCCCAAGTTATCTTTTTATAAAAAAGATACGCAGTAATAAATGGTTGTGACCTGACCATATGAAAACATTTCATATCCATCATGAGGAGGGAAAATATTATTCCCTCTCCAAATTAAGTAAAAGGATTTGAAAATCATTATCTATACCAATTAAAGTGAATCGATATCTCCTACTATACCTGCAGTCTATCGCTACTCCCTATGAACGATTCGAAGTCGTTAATTCTAGGTTACGTCAAAATAGTACTACGTTTTCATGTACGAGTTTACTAACCATTGTTGCCATGTGTTGTGCTTACAAGACTGGGCCCGAAGGTGAGCGGGAGGTGCACAACCAAGTTCTAATATCTCGCCCCATCAGTCGCCCTTGTATCTCTAAAATTACTACAGGAACCGTCGCAGTGCACGTAGACTCAGGGCATGTACAATGATTCTATCTTAGCAATGCCACATAGGATAAATGATGAGGTGAAGGAGAGAAAAATCATAAGAGAAGGCTTGTCTTCTCTTAATTAAAAGAAGGCAAGAGATGATCTCTTAGCACAATATGTCTCACACAATTAACAGTTTTCTAATTCTTCGTGAGGATTTCTAAAATTTATTTCTTATTTTTTAATCCTTGATTAATTTTTTAAAAAATACATGACCAACTTTTTTCATACACATTGTAAATATTTTCTCTATACACATTTAACATTTTTCAAATGTTTATTTAACATGTTTTAAAATTTTGCTAAGAGATCATCTCTTGCCTTCTTTTAATTACATGCAAGATTAACGTTCTCTTATGTAGATAAATTGTAGACATGTTTTTTTGTCATGTTTTTTTGAAGATAAAGCTAAGAGATGACCTATTGTAGACATGTTTTTTTGCCATCTCTAAATTACATGCAAAATTTAAGATAAGACTACCTTATCGACAATTGTACATGCCCTCGGGATCTAGCTACCCAAAATTACACATTCTACATTCGTTGTATACATCATACACATATTTTACATACACATTTAATATTTTTTAAATACATGATTAACGTTTTTTAAAAACTATTTTTATTTTGTTGTACATTTCTGGTATACATGTAGTACATTTTTTATATACAGGTTAATATATTTAAAATACAAGATTAATTTTTTAATACATGGTTAACAATTTTCAATACACGGCGAATATTTTTCAAAATGAAATAAACATTTTTCACACACAATGTACATTATTTTATACACCAGGAACAATTCTTTATACACGTTTAGAAAAATACAAGATCAACATTTTTTCATACACATTGTATTTTTTATATATATTTTTGTATACATGACAACCATTTTTCTCACACAATTTACAGTTTTCTAATTCTTCGTGAGGATTTCTAAAATTTATTTCTTATTTTTTAATCCTTGACTAATTTTTTTAAAATACATGACCAACTTTTTTCATACACATTGTAAATATTTTCTCTATACACATTTAACATTTTTCAAATGTTTATTTAACATGTTCTAAAATTTTATTTGTAAATTTTAACATTCTCTATACACTCATCAGCAAATTCATCATCATTCAGATAAACTGGCACTGCATGCATGCACTTGATTCACAACTCCAAGTATTTTCTTCCTAAGGTTGACAGCTTCAGATAGTAGTAGTAGATTTCACCTAAATCGATGGGCGGGACGAAAAAGCAAACTAAATCGATGGATGGACTGACGATCATGGCTGGCTGGCTGGGCTGGGGATCCAAGAAGGGTAATCAGTCGAGCACGTGGAGGGCGTCGTAGTCGGGGCCGGAGATGGCGTCGGCCATGATGGCGGAGGGGGTGAGCACGCCGTCGGCCTCCAGGAAGAGGCGCACCAGGTTCTTGGAGTAGCCGCTGACCAGCGCCACGCCGGCCTGCGCGGCCACCACCGGCGACGCCGCCGCCTTGGACGTGCTCCCCACGTTCCAGAACACCACCTCGGGCGCGGCGAAGCCCTCGGCGGCGAAGCGCTTGCGGATGGCCTCGTGCTCCGACACCCACACCTCGCCGCCCGTCCACCCGTCGAACTCCATGTCGCTCAGCACTGTAAGACAATAAGTTTTGGGGAACCAGCACAACCCTCTAGGGGTGACTTATCTCATTATATATAATGGTTGTGTTACAATATGTACCATATACGTACATAGGTACAGAAGCTATACATAGTCTAACACCCTCCCTCAATCTTAGCCACTTTCTAAAGAACTGAGAAGGGTAAGATTGCGCCTACAAGCCTCAAACTGTGGCAGCGGTAAAGGCTTAGTGAAGATGTCTGCAAGTTGATCCTTAGATGAGATAAACTTGATCTGGAGTTGCTTCTGTGATACACGTTCCCGTACAAAGTGATAGTCAACTTCAATGTGTTTCATTCGGGCATGAAATACTGGATTTGCAGAAAGGTATGTAGCACCGTTGTTATCACACCAAAGAATAGGAGGCTGTGGTTGAGACAAACCCAACTCCTGAAGCAAAGACTGCACCCAAATAATCTCTGCAGTAGCATTAGCCACAGCCTTGTACTCAGCTTCAGTACGGCTACGTGACACAGTAGCCTGTTTCCGAGCACTCCAGGCGATCAAATTAGAGCCAAAGAATACTGCATAACCCCCCGTGGATCGCCTGTCATCTGGGCTACCAGCCCAATCTGCATCAGAGAAGGCCGAAAGGACCCGAGAGGAAGTCGGCCGAATATGCATACCAAATGTCAGGGTGAACTGAACATAACGAAGAATGCGTTTAACAGCAGCCCAATGAGTATCTCTGGGAGCCTGAAGATACTGACAAACCCTGTTAACAGCATAAGAGATATCTGGTCTCGTGATCGTCAAGTACTGAAGTCCACCAACAATGCTCCTGTACTCTGTGGCATCCGCAGGAGACAAAAGCTCACCATCAACAGCTGTTATCTTGTCGATAGACGACATGGGTGTGGTGGTCGGTTTGCACTTCAGCATGCCAGCTCTCTGTAACAACTCCAGGGAGTACTTCTTCTGCGTAAGGACAAGACCAGTAGCACGAGAAGTGACCTCAACTCCAAGAAAGTAGTGAAGCTTCCCAAGATCTTTGACCGCAAAATCAGCACCAAGAGAGCAGACAAGAGCATCAGCAGCATACTGAGAAGAGCTGACAAGGATAATATCATCGACATATACCAAAAGATACATAGTGACTTCTGGCTTCTGTAGAAGAAATAACGAAGTGTCGGCAGTAGACGGCACAAACCCATGAGCACGAAGGGCAGAGGCAAGGCGGGCATGCCAGGCATGAGGAGCTTGCTTCAAACCATATAGTGCTTTGGAAAGACGACAGATATAGTCAGGACGATCAGGATCAGAGAAACCAGGCGGCTGTTTCATATAAACCTCTTCCTCCAAAAATCCATGTAGAAAAGCATTCTGCACATCAAGTTGACGAAGTGACCAACCACGAGAAACAACAATGGAGAGAAGAAGCCGAATAGTGGTAGGCTTGACGACAGGACTGAAGGTGTCCTCATAGTCAAGACCATGACGCTGCCGAAAACCGCGAGCAACAAGTCGCGCTTTGTAACGCTCAATAGATCCATCCGAATGCTTCTTCACTTTGAATACCCATTTTGAGTCAATAACATTTACCCGTGGTGGTGGAGGAACGAGAGTCCATGTCTTGTTACGAAGAAGAGCATGAAACTCCTGCTCCATAGCCTCTCGCCAATGTGGAATGCGCAGGGCAGCCTGATATGAGCGAGGCTCAGAAGATGGATCCGCAACAGCAGCAGCCAAACAAGCAGCCAACCAAGCAACTGTACCATCCTTACGTTCCTTAGGTTTGAAAATGCCACTGCGACTGCGTGTATGTGGTCGGGACACAGGAACCACCGAGGTCGACGGAGCAGCCTGCAACGGGCTGGAGGACGGCGACGTTGACGAGTCAGCCGGTGACGAGGAGCCAGTCACGGTAGCCTCGGACTCGGTTGGCGAAGAAGGCCGACCCACCGGCGAAACCGGCAGAGCAGACGAAGCAGCTGGCGACTCCGGCATCACAGACCGGGCCGATGGCGAGCTCGGCATAGTGGGCCGTGGCGCGGCCGGTGTCGCGGGCCGATCCGCTGATGAAGGCGACGTGAGGACCCGAGCCGCGGGCGAAGACGGCGTGACGGGCTGAGCCGCAGGCGAAGACGGCGTGACGGGCCGAGCCGCGGGCGACTCGGCGGCCGCTGGCGAAACGGACCGAGCAGTGGAGATGCTCGGCGCGACGGGCTCGTCGGGTGACCATGCATGGGCACGCGAATCGATGCCATGCAACATAGGGCGATCGACGTGCCCACCAGAAGATGACGATGATGATGGTGAATCCTCCAACAGCTCCAAACGAGCTCCATGTCCGGTTCCTGCACCATGGTTAGGTAACAGCAAAGGAGAGTATGCAACATCATCAAATTGGTCAGAAGCAACAGAGGATGAATGCAGGGATGGTGGTTCGACAGTGGACACAGGAAGGTTGGCAAAGGGAAAAACATGCTCATCAAACACGATGTCCCGAGATATATAGACACGATTAGTGGGAACATGAAGACATTTGTAACCTTTATGAAGAGAGCTATAGCCAAGAAAAACACACTTCTTAGAACGAAACTCAAGCTTGCGCTTGTTATATGGACGAAGATGCGGCCAGCAAGCACACCCAAATACCTTGAGAAAGGTATAATCAGGTTGTTCATTAAGGAGAACCTCAATGGGAGTCTTCATGTTTAAAACACGAGTAGGAGTACGGTTGATGAGAAAGCATGCAGTGATGAAAGCATCACTCCAAAACCGAAACGGAACAGATGCATGGGCCAAAAGAGTAAGACCAGCTTCAACAATATGACGATGCTTACGTTCGACTGAACCATTCTGCTGATGTGTATGTGGACATGCTAAACGATGAGCTATCCCAAGCGACTGAAAGAAAGAGTTGAGGTTGCGATACTCGCCCCCCCAGTCTGACTGGACATGAACAATTTTGTGCTTGAGAAGACGTTCAACATGTTTTTGAAACTGAACAAAAATATCAAACACATCAGATTTGCGTTTAATAAGGTAAAGCCAGGTAAAGCGACTATAAGCATCAACGAAACTGATATAGTAATTATGACCACTGACAGAAGTCTGAGCAGGACCCCATACATCTGAAAACACAAGTTCTAAAGGATGTTTCACCTCACGACTGGACTCCGAAAAAGGAAGTTGATGACTCTTCCCCTGCTGACAAGCATCACACACTGCTACATCTTTATGACTAGACAAACTAGGAAGCTCATGATGACGCAAAATATGACGGACAATAGGTGTGGCCGGGTGACCAAGACGAGCAGGCCACTGTGACGGAGAGACCCGAACTCCACTGAAAACACGAGCGACACCAGGATGCTCCAGACGGTAGAGGCCCTGGCACAACCGCCCACTAAGAAGAATGTCCCTCGTGCACCGATCCTTAATAAAAAGATCAAAAGGGTGAAATTCACAAAGCACATTATTATCACGTGTGAGTTTAGGAACTGAAAGAAGATTACGGGTCACAGATGGAACTCGAAGAACATTGCGAAGCTGAAGACTCCTATTGGCATGTCTAGTGAGAAGAGATGCTTGACCAATATGAGAGATGTGCATACCTGCTCCATTGGCGGTGTGGATCTTGTCGGAGCCATGATAGGGTTCACGAGTGTGAAGCTTCCCCATCTCGCCGGTTAGATGCTCTGTCGCCCCAGAGTCCATGTACCAGTGTGGATCGATGGAGTAGGACTGAGTGTGTCCCTGTTGCTTCTGCGGCGCGGGACAATCAGCCATGGCGACCTGACGGGCATTGTTGCGTGTATCTTTGCCGTCATTGCCAAGACCAAGGAAGCTTCGCTGGAAGCGCTTAGGACACTTGGAGGCCCAGTGCCCATCGCGGCCACAAAGCTGACACACACGTGGACCGCCAGCCCCCGGTAAGGTCGCAGTAGGTGGGGGGGCCGAGGCGGGCGACGGTGGCAGCCCCAAGGGAAACTGGGGTGATGAAGAAGAGCGGCCACCCTTGGTGGCGGCGTTGGCCGAGAGGGAGCCAGTGCCCCTGTTGCGGCGAGTCTCGACCCGTTGCTCAGTGAGAAGGAGCCGAGAGAAAACCTCGTGTGCCAGCATGGGTGTCGAGTTGCCCCGCTCGTTGATGATCTCGACTAAGGCATCATACTCCTCATCAAGACCATTGACAATAAACGAGTTGAACTCGGAGTCGGTGAGGGGCTGTCCAATGGAGGCCAATGTGTCGGCGAGGCCCTTGACCTTGTTGTAGAACTCAGTGGCAGTGGAGTCAAGCTTCTGACACTCTTCAAGCTGACGACGGAGTGCAGAGACACGAGCCTGGGACTGCGCTGCAAAGGTGCGCTCAAGGATGGTCCAGGCCTCATGAGACGTCTTCGCGAAGACAACAAGGCCGGCAACTGCCGGCGAGAGCGACCCCTGGATGGAGGAGAGGTTCGCCTGGTCCTGCCCCGTCCAGACGCGATGGGCCGGATTGTAGACCGGACCGTGCACGCTGTCTACCAGCGCGGGTGGGCAGGGAAGCGATCAGTCGACGTAGCCTAGCAGGTAGTGACTCCCCAAGAGCGGGAGAACCTGCGCACGCCAGAAGATGTAGTTGTCGGCGAAGAGCTTGATGGTGATGAGATGACCGAAGTGAAACGGCGGCGGCGAAGACAATCCCATCGAGGAGGCTGCCTGGGGTGCAAACACCATGGAGGCAGCCGGAGACACCGAAGCCGATGCGGGAGGAGGCGGGACCGCAGCCAGGGCGGGCGCCGCAAAGCTCGCGGCCGGTGCGGACGCCGCAAGGCCCGCGGCCGGGGCGGACGCCGCCAACCCCGCCAGCGGGGCAGTGTGATCCGCTTGCGGCAGGAGCGGCGGGACGACGCCTGCGGAGTCCGCAGCGGACGGCGGCGCCGCGGTGTGGACCACGAGGTCACGCCCAAGCGAGGGCGCCGGCGGCGTGGAGAAGACGGAGCCGATGCTCCTTGTCCCGATCGGAGCCGGAACAGAGACGGCATCGAGCGGGAAGTTGAGCAGAGCCGCAAGAGAGGCCGGGAGGAAGCCCGCAGCAGTGGAACCGGTGGTGGCGGCGCTCGACATGGCGGCGGCGCGATCGGTGGCGCGGCGGCGGCGGTGAAGGCGGCGGCGGCTGCGGCGGCGGTGCGGGTATTAGGGTTTAGAAGCGGAAGCGATCGTAACCTAGCGTGATACCATGTAAGACAATAAGTTTTGGGGAACCAGCACAACCCTCTAGGGATGGCTTATCTCATTATATATAATGGTTGTGTTACAATATGTACCATATACGTACATAGGTACAGAAGCTATACATAGTCTAACAAGCACGAAGACGCGCCGCACCATCTAGTCCTTGGCCAGCGCGCCCGCCACCGCCACGTTCAGGATCTTGCTGAACACCGCCTGCAGGTTGGCGCCGCGCCGCGGGGTCACGGCGGCGAGCGGGCGCAGCTTCTCCACCAGCGACGCGCCGCGCACCTTGTGCAGCTGGTGGGCGGCGTCGAAGGTGATGACGCGCCCCTTCCAGGGGTCCTGGCTGAGCTCCGAGATGAGCAGCCCCAGCGCGATGGCGGCCGCGGCGGGCGGCTTGTCCGACGTGCAGCCGGACAGCGCGCACATGGCGATGCAGTTGGTGAGGCGGCCCTCCGAGGCGAGGGAGGAGACCATGCGGCGCCACTGGAGCTCCGCCGACTCGTCGTGCTCGCCCTTGAGCGCGGCGGCGACGATCACGTGCGGGAGCACCGCGTCGGCGGGGATCGTGGAGAGCCCGGCGCGCACCTCGTCGTAGAAGCCGGCCACGCCCTCCTTGTCGTGCTTCTCGAACGCCTCCTTGTACTGGCGCATGGCCGTGGACGCGACGCGCGCGTAGGGCAGCTCGTCCCACTTGCGGGCGCTCATGTAGACCTCGGGGAGCTCGAGCACCTTGCGCAGCGGCACCTGCACCTCGCGCCGGAGCCGGCTGCGGACGCGGTAGGCATAGTGCTTGTCGGGGATGGCGAGGTACTCGGGGCTCGAGTCGCGCGGGAAGACGCGGCGCGCGATGGCCTCGCAGAGCAGCGTGGCGCGGTCGTACGACGAGCTGAGCGACGGGCACCACTTGGCGGCGAGCCCGATCTTGGCCGTGTCGCCCGCGCGCAGGTGCTCCAGGTCCGACTTGATCAGCCCGGCGAAGAGGTCGGTGACGCCGTCGTAGAGGCTGCGGAAGGCCTCGTCGGAGTCGTAGCGCGCGAGCACGGCCTGCGCGTGCTCCGCCTCCTTCTCGCGCCGGGCCTTGGCGGCCTCCCTGCCGCCGCCGACGCAGCGCCGCTTGCCGCTCTTGCTCCCGGGCCCGCCGCGGCGGTACTGGATGGCGGCTGCGGCGACGTCGTCCTGGTCCTTGCGCTCGTCGCGGGGGCCGTGGAGGACGCGGTAGAGGATCTCGGGGAGGTCCTTGAGGCAGCCGAAGCGGGCGAATCCCCCGAGGTTGGCGGCGAGGGTGCGCGGGTGGTTGGCGTGCATCCAGAGCGCGGCGGCGTAGAAGCCCTCGCGGTCGGCCTTGCCGAGGCCGCGCACGCCGCGGAGGTGGCAGACGAGGCGCAGCGCCGTGCGCGCGTCGGCGGCCCACGCGACGCCGAGCAGCGCGGCCACGTCGGCGGGCGCGGTCGCGCCGGGCACGACCTGGAAGAAGAAGTCGACGCAGGGGTCGCCCGACGAGGCGTACGCCAGCGCGCGGCCCGGGGCATGGGGCTCGTCGTCGTCCGAGTCGCTGTAGCCGTCCGATGATGTCGAGGAGGAGGAGGAGTCGGAGGTGTACCCGCGGGGCGCGCGCTTCGGCTTGGCCTGCTTGGTGGGCGTCGGCTTCTTGGCGGCCGGCTTGCGGTCGGCCATCTCGGTGTCGACGATGGCCTGCGGCGGGCCGAGCAGCGCGGCGCCGGGAGGAGCCATGGGCGGCGGTGGCGGCGGCCGGGGTTTAGCTAGGGTTTGGAGATGGGATCGGCGGGGATCGAGATCGGGGGATTGGATTGGTGGTTGGGTCGTGCAACGGACATAGGAGGCCAAACCGACTTAAAATTATTATTTTCCAAGTTTTTGTTACCGTGTATTCCTAATAACAACATGTTTGACGCCTCGACTCCTTCGATCAGTGGCTGATTTCCCGCGCAACTTCTTCTTAGATCATCGGTTCTACCTTGAGTTTTCTTTTGCAGTTCTCTGGCGTGTAGTTTTCGGCATGTCGATCGTTTCATCTCTTGAAGTCGATTGTCTATATCTAGCCTCATATTCTGTGATCTTGCATGATCCTTGGTGTTATGCCGCGGGGCGAATGTACATCTGAAAGATGGTTGTTTTAGGTCTAGTCTTATGGTGGTTCCTTGGGGTGCATTGCATGTGTAGTCCTTGTAAGAGCCATGGGGTGAGTTGTATTTCCAACTGAGAAGGTAAGGACTAAGCAAAGCGAAAGGAAGGCAAGCGAGCGAGCGATGCACAAACGATCCTGGCGCCAGTTCACTATTTTTATTTCCAACAGTGAATAGTGCATTCACTGTTCGATTTTTTCCAGTTCTGGTTGGATCGGCACGCACGTAGCGAGGCTCGATCATAGCTCGTTTGTTTTTCTTTCCTTCAAGGGGGATTATTGTATATTAGCTCCTTTTCATTTCCTTCTTAATAATTATACATCACTCCCTTCGTCCCATAATGTAAGTTCATTTCTCAAGATAACAAGAGCATATAAAACGATCTTATATTATCAGACGGAGAAAGTACACCATATCATCGTGCCCAGTCAACAAGAAATGATGTTCTTTTTTTTGTTTTTGTTTTGTTGCGATCACATTCAAAATGGTGCCATGGTTGCAAGGAGGAGGCGACAAGCCTGGTGATCTCGAAAGTACATTTCAAATCATCATGAGAGTCAGACAATCCAAAAAATGAATGGCAAATTCATAGATCCTCCAATGCAACAGCCCCAAGAATGGTTGTCAGGTTGTTGTAGTGGCCTTTGTACCGACCTTTCAACCCAGCAGGACAGCTCTTTCCATGTCCAGTGCATGCAGTCATGATCCAAGCGTCCCAGGCCACCCGCGTTCTTCACTCAATGCCAACTACCTCTCGGCGTCTTCATCGTTGGGTTTCGTCAAGTACTCCGGCCCAAAGATATCAATCGCGGCTTTTGTGTATTTTTTGACGCTCTCCAAGATTGTATCTTCTCCAACGCGGACATAGTCATCAAAGGCGTCGGTCGTACACCCATAGGAGAGCACTCAGAACAACCGCTATACATTTTATCAAAGGGCTCACACTTTTATCTCTTCGGATGTACTCCTCCTGAGTTCGAACCAATCATCATGCTTCACCACGACTTTTGCAATGCTGAGAAAGAGACTTATGTGCATCTGAAATCACCAGCGAAATACTTCTAGGTTGGATTGGGGCCGAAATAATCTCTCATAATCTTGGCATGGCCCTCCACTCTCTCTCGGTTGATGTGTATGCGACCTCACAAAAAAAAGATGTGTATGCAGCCATATTGTGAATTTGTGATCCTCTTCTCGACCCCAAAAAATCATCATTGAAGTTCATGTCAACGATCATTTCGAACTCATTGTCATTTTGTTCCTCCTCCGATGGCGAATAGTCCTCGAAGGTCATCTCTCTCAACCTTTTCATCTTCACTAGAAATGACTCATTTCAATTAGATTGACAAAATCTTTATTTGACCTCTTGGGGACATGTCTGCTCCTAAGGAAGTATTCACTTAGTGATACTAATCCCTTTACATGTCATCCCAATCTTGGTACTCTTGATGTTCGTGCATTCTTTGTGAAGAGATTCTCTTATCTTATCTAACCTTATTTTCTCAAGTTTGTCTCTTCAGGTAAAATTGCTCAAGCACCTCAAGGTAAGTACACTACTTGGGAAAACCTTATACACAGAACTTTAGCAGTAGCGTGGGTCAAAGAAGCACGCTGGTGCTAAATAGCAGCAGCGCGCCTGCCGAAACCGCGCTGCAGATAGTGTCGTAGCAGTAGCGCGCGTCTCGGTGAATACACGTTACTACTAAAATTCTCACGGCTTAGCCGATATGGTACACATAGTAGTAGCAATCTATATGGAACCGCGCTACTGCTACTTTCTTTGTAGCAGCGCGTTTTGCTCTAAACTCGCTACTACTAAAGGATATAAAATTAAATGAAAAGCAAATAGAAAGGTAATTGAAAATGAAAGAAATAGAAGAAGGTGAAAGGAAAAAAATAAAATGTGAAGAAAAATAAATGAAAAAGGGAAAAAGGAGAAAGTAGTAGCAGTAGCGCGTATCCCAGAACGCGCTGTAGCTAACGTAGCAGCAGTGCGCTTTCAAGAAGGAGCTACTGCTACTTCTGACTTAACAACCGCGTTCGTCCTTCCCCATGGCCACTTCCCCCAAATTGAACTCCTCCGCTCTCGCCGCCGCCGTCGCCCATCGGTCGCCGCACGCTCTCCGCACACCCTCTACGCCGCCCCCGACCCCGGATTCAACACCGCCCCCGCCCCCGACCTCAACGCCGCCCCGGACGCCGCCCCCGACCTCAACGCCGCCCCGGACGCCGCCCTGCCCCAAGCCCGACCTCGACGCCGCATGCCCCTCTCTCGCCGCAGGCACCCGATCGAGGTGAGCACGCCTGCTCCTCCCCCTCCCCTACCTCTGCCTAGATAGGGTTCTTCAAATTTTAGTTGCATCAAATAGTTAGGGTTCATCTATGGGTGGAAATGAATTGGATACAGATGCGGCTGGGATTTTTTCTTAGGTGATGTTTTCTTAGATGATGAATAAACACTAGTGTAATGCATAATAAAACGAGTAAAATTTGACCTTCTTCTATTTAGTTAGTAAGAACTAGGTACTAATTAGGTGATTTTTTAGTTAAAGCAATTTTTCCCGCCTCGACGTGGACGATGCCTATCCCGCATCCTCGTCGTCGAGTCGGCGGAGGACGACACCTGCTTGACTAGATCGGCCATGTCCGGGACTGGGCTCCGCCGGGGTGGTACTGGGAGGCACTACCTACCGGGGGGCGCAGGTTGGTGAGGAGCCAGCCTGTCGTTGACCCGAACCTTCTTTGGTGGCGGTCGCGTGGGCCAGTGACGATCCAGAGGCTCGAGGACTCCGCGGAGGTGGTGCGTCACCGTGTCAGTGAGGAGGACGCGCACGTCCGTCGCTACTTGTTTGCGTTGGAGCACAGGCCGTTCTCCAATACCTGGCAGGTTCTCCGGGGATCTCACTGGAGCTATGATCCCGTGATGGTGCCTTCTCTGTGGGTGTCCACCGCCCGCGCCGATACCTGTCGTGTGCTAGAGTTTTAGTTGTATTAGTGATGTTATATGTATGACACTATTCATGATGTATTAGTGATAATATTCGACGATGTACTGACGCATGAGATGATTTACTTTTGCTTATTGAATGCATGCTAATTTGAGTCCTATAAGATATTTTGAAATGTATATCTTGTGTTGCTCAATATCCAAGTGGCCGGTCATGTTTGCAGGTTACACCTTCGAGTGGCCCATGTTTTGCCGGA
Organism: Triticum dicoccoides; assembly: GCF_002162155.2. Classification (NCBI taxonomy): domain Eukaryota; kingdom Viridiplantae; phylum Streptophyta; class Magnoliopsida; order Poales; family Poaceae; genus Triticum; species Triticum dicoccoides. The sequence continues at coordinate 765,024,408 of NC_041384.1, read as the reverse complement.
GTGTTGATTCATTTCCGTTCCGGCAAATTTCAGGCGCTCGATATGTCCTATTTTAGCAAAGGTCATGCCGGATTTTTCCGTGAATTTTGGCATGACTTGTGCTAGAATATGTAGGAAATATCGAGTGCCCCGGATTTGTGTGTTGAGTATCTTGGTAGTTGTCTTCGATCGATTTTCAATTAATGTTTTAACTATGAACATAGGAAATGTCTGACGACGAGAAGGATTTCGGTATTTGCAAATACTACGAAGACGAGAGCGGCCTGTGCGACGGAATCTTCCTAGATGATGATAGGCGCTTCAGCATCAAGCTGGACAAGAACTTCAAAGTGGATACAGTAAGTCACAACGACAAGTCTTTTTTCGTAATTAAGCATGACATCTGCTTCATTTGCTTCAACTTATTTTTTTATTATTATTTTACTAGCGTATCCCCTGCCATGCAAGAGTTTTTGTATTGGATAAGATAGGTTTCAGTCATAGTATGGAGGAAAAGAAAGTTTACTTGAAGACCGAGCATGGTTATATTTTCCATGCAAAGGTATACAATTCAGACGACTACACCTATTTTGGATGCAAAACATGGCGAGCACTATGCAAGACTTATGCATTTGAGCCTGATATGGTTATCACCTTTGATATTCGTCCGGAAGATGATATTGAAGGTAATACCGACATCTGAGTCGATGTGCAAATGCCTCCAGTTATACCATTATGTAAGTTTCTCAACCATATTTATGTCTTTGATATTGTTTATTCAAAAATAGTTGACAACTAATTTGTATTGTCAGCTTATTTCCGTGCAAGCAAACATGTCCAGCGCTTGGTAGACAGGACCGTATACTGTCCTGGGGCTGAACTCAACTGCGAGGAGCTCAGTCATTATGTTTCATAGCTTGAGGATCTTGATACTGTCAAGACAAATTTTCTTCCTGCATTTAGAAATGTTAGTACTGAAAATGTGCGACCAATAGTGTTCATAATGAACTACGGTCACATCTATTTAGGAAGGATGGTAAGATTTTTACTATTTGTCATCGGTGCATCTTTTCCATACATTATTTTTGAAGCTAAACTTCATTGCTAAGTATGTTACCGTACGATGTTCTTCAACAGGGACTCCCGATGAATGTTGTGCCTTATGGGATCGAGACTAAAGGTACCATGAGTATTATCAGCTTATGGCCAAGATATCCTACAGATTACTTTAGTGCATTCAAGATTAGCGACGGATGCTTAATAGTGCAAGACTGGACCAAATATGTGATGGGGGAGCGCAGAGAAGTACTAGGGGGCAGCAAACAGATGCGCTACCCACGATTAGGAGACAGGTTCATCTGCATGCTCCAGTTTGATCGAGGAGGAGAGCTATATATGTTTTATGTTATTTTACCTAAGAAAGAGCAGCAGGAGTGATTAGCTAGCTAGAAATGAGTTTGAGGATGATGATGTGCTACACTATTACTATGATGATAAAATATCTAGTGTTGGTGGTAATGACTATGATGATTATTATTAGCTAGTGTTAGTGCTGATTAAATAAATAGTGTTGGTGGTAATGACTATGATGATGATTAAATAGCTTGTGCTGGCGGATTAGATTCAAGTGGAGGCAACATGTGGTGCACATTGAAAGTACTACTAGTCCAAACTAGATCAAGTTTGGATTAGTAGTATACTTTTGACAAGCACCACATATTGCCTCCACTTGAACCTAATCCACCTTCATTTAATACACTGTTATGGACATAATGATGTAAACCTCATAATAGCTGGTATTGTACCAATATTTGTATGATGGCACATAAATACACTAAAAAAATACTAGTAGCAATGGAAAGAAAACACGCTGCAAGTAGATACCTTAGCAGTAGCGTGGTACTAAACAAACGCTGCAGCTATTTGTCCTAGCAGTAGCGCGTGCTGGCACGCGTTACTGCTAAGCAATAGTTGTAGCGCCTTATTAGTAGCGCGGCTACCCGCGCTACTAGTGGGCACAAAACACGCGCTACTGCTAGGGTTTTCCCTAGTAGTGGTATATGCATCATACTCATGTGCATGACGATATCTTGCTTCTTGCACATACCGTTTGCAAGAAAGATTCATGAATATGAATATATTTCATTAAAATTTTCTATACTATGATGCATATGGCCAAGATGCATGTCACATATCAAGTTTCCTACCCAATTGTGCATTTGCATTCCAAAAGCACTTATCGTTTTAAAAGAATGCAAGCTTATGTATGTTACATGCCTTTCAAAGCTTTCACATATTCTTTGTTATGTTCCTGTTTTGAAGCTCTGATGTATGTTGTCATCAATTACCAAAAAGGGTAGATTGAAAACACATTTGTTCGCTTTGTGGTTTTGGTACTTCATGTCAACATACATGTTGTTGGACTAATGTTTTCCTCAAGTATATTTCAGGAAAAGTTCAAACTAGGCTATTAGATGGATGGAGATGTGGATCCCTCAAGCTACAAAGGATAAGCATTGGCAAGAGCTTCAAGACTCTGCATTTTTGGTTGAGTGATCAAAGATCACATTGAGTCCATAGGAAAACCAATACTATTAAAAGGGGATGAAGTTTTAATCATGAGTAATTTGCTCAAGTGCTTGAAGATAATGCTCCAAAACCATCAGCCACATTCTCACTATCCAATCTGTCCAAACCCTAATGTCATTCTCTGTCCCACGGGACCAGATACATCCGGACCCACTCAGATACACAAGACAAAGCTAAAACCAAAACCCTAGAAACTTGGTTCCACCGAGATGGCATTCGGTACCACCGAAGTGCAATGGCAAACTTTCTGTACCCAATCGAGTTCATTTCAAAATTATCGAGTGAAGCGATCGGAATTTAGTGAAACGATGCAAGTTTGTAGGTCATCACATATCGGAGTCATCGAGTGGATTCATCCAGTCTCACCGAAACGTCTAATGCTCGAATCTTTCACACTAGTTGATCTCACCGGATTTCTCACTCGGTGTTACCGAGTTGTGCATAAAGTTTGTAATGGCTAGATATTTGGTGATGGCTATAAATACCCCACTGCTACTTGTGAGACGCGTTGGGATGTTCTCGAAGAGAAGAGGATGATGCAGTATGGTACAGATAAGTATTTCCCTCATTTAAGAACCAAGGTTATCAATCTAGTAGGAGAATCACGCAAAGCCTCATGAACATCACGTGCACACACAAAAGCAAATAGTTACACCCAACACAAACAAGAGGGTTGTCAATCCCCTTAGCGGTTATTTGCAAGGATTAAATCTCGTAGTGGTAGGTAATAAAGTAAATTGCAAAAGAAAAGAAAAGAAAAGAAATTGTAGCAAGGTATTTTTGGATTTTATATATGATAAAGATAGACCCGGGGGCCATAGTTTTCACTAGAGGCTTCTCTCTCAAAAAACCATGGGTGAACAAATTATTGTTGGGCAATTGATAGAAATGCGCATAGTTATGACGATATTCAAGGCAATGATCATGTATATAGGCATCACGTCCAAGACAAGTAGACCGACTCCTGCATGCATCTACTACTATTACTCCACCCATCGACCGCTATCCAGCATGCATCTAGGGTATTAAGTATAAAACAGAGTAACACCTTAAGCAAGATGACATGATGTAGACAAAGTAAGCCGAATAAACCCTATTATTTTACCCTTAATGACAACAATACAAATATGTGTTTTGTCCCCTACTTTGTCAATGGGATATAGAGCGCCGCAAAATTGAACCTATTACAAAGCATCTCTCCCATTGCAAGATAAATCAATCTAGTTTGCCAAACCAAACAGATAGATCAGAGAGAAATGCAAAACTATAACAATCATGCATAATAAAGTTCAGAGAAGACTTAATTACTTTCAATGAATAATCTGATCATAATCCCATAATTCATCGGATCCCAACAAACACACCACAAAAGAAGATTACATTGAATAGAACTCCAAGAACATTGAGGAGAACAGTGTATTGAAGATCAGAGAGAGAGAGAGAGAAGAAGAAGCCATCTAGCTACGATAACGGGGCACCTCCCCCAAGCTTGGCACAAGCCAAGGGGAGTGCCAATACCCGTGTACTCAAGTTTCTTTCTTCGGTGATGATGGTGATGATGAAGCAGTGGGCTTGTCCTTCAGTTTTCGCTTGAGAAAACAGTTTTCTTCCTTCAACTTGCTAATTTCTTGCTCAAGCTCCACTATCTTCTCACACAATACGTTCTTGTTTTCCTGTAGAAGACGAAAAGGGATAAATTGGATCTTAGATTTGTTTTATTGTGCTTGGGAGGCTCGACTTCTTGAACTCCACATGCATATCCCCCGGTTGGGGTAGAGGGACATCATCTTCACCTGAGCTCATGTCCTCCGTTCCCTTCAAATTGACATCTAGCTCTTCCTCCGTGGACCATCCATATGGATCTATATCCCCATAGAACCTTGGATTTGCAACATAGTGTGATACGAAGCTCTCTCCATCCGAGTCTTAGGATGACATACTTTTAGATCTGTTACAAAGCAACACGAAACAAGAACAGAGGATATTTCTGCAATACAGTGGTCAAAACGTTTGGGAGTATATATAAATAATTTTTATCTTGCGAAAAAAGTATTCTAGAAGAAAAGGGAGTCGGGAAAGCTCACGAGAGGCCCACGAGACACCAGGGCGCGCCCAGGGGGTGGGCGCACCCTGGTGCCTCGTGTGCACCTCTTGGGTACCCTCGGTCGTTTCTTATTTTTGTATTCTTTTTCTAATATTCCAAAACTGACGGAAAATATTTTTATGGAGTTTTCGAAGTCGGTTTACTTACCGTATCACATACCTATTGCTTTTTAGGGTTCTGGAGTGTTCTGGAAGGTCTCTCTTATGTGTTCTTCCGGTGCCATAGTTTGAATAATGCTAGTTTCAACATTAATAGGTGTACCTAAGATATAATGCTTAATTATTTGGCCAATTATCACTTTCCAATTAGTGCCTTCGGAGTTGTTGATCTTAATAGCTCGAGAACGAAAAACTTCTTCGATGATATACGGTGCTTCCCATTTAGAGAGAAGTTTTCATGCAAAAAATCTGAAACGAGAATTGTACAATAGAACATACTCACCCACTTTGAATTCCTATTTTCAAATTCTTTTATCATGCCATCTTTTAGCTTTTTCTTTAAATAACTTGGCATTTTAATAAGCTTGGGTTTTCCATTCATCTAACGAGCTAATATCAAATAGCCTCTTCTCACCAGAAAGTTTAAAATCATAACTAAGTTCTATGATTGACCAATATGCTTTATGTTCTAACTCAAGAGGTAACTGATATGCTTTTTTCCATAAACCATTTTATACGAAGACATACCCATAGGATTCTTATAAGCTGTTCTATAAGCCCATAATGCGTCATTGAGTTTCTTAGACCAATTCTTTCTAGATCTATTGATGGTCTTTTCCAAAATTAACTTTATTTCTCTATTGCTCAATTCAACTTGACCACTAGATTGAGGATGATAAGGAGATGCAATTCTATGCATGGTTGACATCATACTTAGAAACAATTTACGGAATGTGCCATGAATAAAATGTGAACCACCATCGGCCATTAAATATCTAGGGACTCCAAACCCCGGGAAAATTAACTTCTTTAAGCATTTTAATAGAAGTGTTATGATCAGTACTACTAGTTGGAATAGCTTCTACCCACTTAGTAACGTAATCAACAACAACTAGAATATGAGTATACCCATTAATTAGAGGAAGGAAAAGGTCCCATATAATCAAATGCCCAAACATCAAATGGTTCAGTGACAAGTGAATAATTCATAGGCATTTCCTGGCGTCTACCAATATTACCAATTCTTTGACATTCATCACAAGATAAGACAAACTTACGAGCATCCTTAAAGAGAGTAGGCCAATAAAAACCAGATTGTAATACCTTATGTGCGATTCTATCTCCAGCGTGGTGTCCTCCTTAAGCCTCGGAATGACACTTCCATTGTATTTATTCCTATTCATGCTCAGGTATACAACATCTAATAATACCATCTACTCCTTTATAAAGATGTGGGTCATCCCAGAAGTAATGTCTTAAATCAAAGAAGAACTTTTTCTTTTGTTAGTATGTGAAACTAGGTGGTATAAATTTAGCAACGTAATTAGCATAGTTTGCATACCAAGGAGTATTACGAGAAGTATTTATAACAACCAGGTGTTCATCAGGTAAACTATCATCAATAGGTAGTGGGTCATCTAGAATATTTTTCAACCTAGACAAAGTTATCAGCTACAGGATTCTCAACTCCCTTCCTATCAGTAATAACTAGGTCAAATTCTTGTACTAATAGAACCCACCTAATGAGTCTAGGTTTAGCATCTTTCTTTTTCATAAGATATTTAATAGCAACATAATCGGTGTGAACAATTACATTAGAATCAACTATGTAAGATCTGAATTTGTCACATGCAAACACAACTTCTAAAAATTCTTTTCAGTTAGCATAATTTCTTTGAGTACTCTCTACAGTTTTACTAGCATAATGGATATTTTTTTATCAACTCTGTCCTAGAACAACACCAACATCATAGTCACTAGCATTACACATAATTTCAAATGGTAAGTTCCGATCAGGTGGTTGAATAATAGGTGCAGCTGTTAAGACTTTATTAAGTGTTTCAAAGGCTTCCAGGACAAATGGAGCATCTTTTCGCAAGATATTAGTAAGAGCTCTAGAAATTTTAGAGAAGTCTTTAATAAATCTCCTATGGAAACCAGCATGACCTAGGAAACTTCTTATACCTTTAATATCTTTAGGACATGACATTTTCTCAATTGCATCAACCTTAGTTTTATCTACCTCAATACCTCGTTCAAAAAATTTATGCCCCAAGACAATACCTTCATTCACCATAAAGTGGCACTTCTCCCAACTCAAGACAAGATTAGTTTGTTCACATCTCTATAAAACTCGATGAAGATTGCTCAAGCAATCATCAAACTAAGTCCCGTAAAAGAAAAAATCATCCATGAAAACCTCAACAATCTTTTCACAAAAATCAGAGAATATAGAAGTCATACATCTTTGAAAGGTAGCAGGTGCATTGCATAAACCAAAAAGCATATGTCTATAAGCATAATTTCCAAAAGGACAAGTAAAAGTAGTTTTCTCTTGATCCTCTTGTGAACAGGTATTTGAGAGAAACTAGAATATCCATCAAGAAAGCAAAAGTGTGTGTGCTTAGATAGTCTTTCTAACATTTGATTTATAAAAGGCAAGGGGTAATGATCTTTTCTGGTAGCTTTGTTTAATTTTCTAAAATAATTACCATCCTATAACCAGTTACTATTCTTTGTGGAATAAGTTCATTTTTATTGTTAGGAACAATCGTAATGTCTCCTTTCTTAGTAACACAATGAACAGGACTTACCCATCTACTATTAGCTATGAGGTAGATTATACCTGCTTCCAGAAGCTTTAATATTTTAATTCTTACCACATCCTTCATCTTAGGATTTAATCCTCATTGGTGATCAACAACCAGTTTAACATCGGGCTCCATATTAATCTTGTGTTGACATAGAGTGGAACTGATGCCCTTATGATCATCAAGAGTATATCCAATAGTAGCACAGTGCTTCCTCATAGTTTTCATTAATCTCTTTTCTTCATGCTTTGAAAGGTTAGCACTAATAATAACATGATATATATTATTTTCATCAAGATAAGCATATTTCAATGTATCAGGAAATTGTTTTAATTTAAACACATGATCACCTTTAGGTGGAGGAGGACCTCCAAGAGTTTCAACCGGAAAATTGTGTTTAAGGATAGGTAGTTGAACAAGAATCTGTTTCAACAGGTGGAGGAGGACCTCCAAGAATATGATTCCACCACGCCACCGCTCTTTTCCTTTGATAGAAAACTACGCCACTACTTTTGCCTACAAAAGGTGTGAGAATCGGACTGCTTCAGTTTTTTTTGTTCAACATGATTGGCTCCTGTGAAATATTTGTTTGTACGTGATGGCTTGACCTTTGTATGTAACAACAGAATTTCTATGTAACGCATATATATTTAAATCTTGGCTCTTAATATCTAAAATTATTGGTTCAGATAATTTAATTTGTGTGGATGAATGTGATGGCTTGTTTGTCTCTTGTCTTAATTATATAATAGATAGATTAGAAGCCCTGTGTGGTTCTAATATCTTCCCTCTAATTCTCCGGTGACGATTAGCTCCAGCCGGATCATGAAGAGCGTACGCTTGCAACCAAGTAGAGAGGCAGTGCTTTCGGTTCTTCAGTTTGAGGGATCGTTCGCGGGGTCGTCATCGACGTCCGAGGGACTCCAAGTACAATCTACATCGACTCGTCTACTTCCACTGCACTCCGGAGTTAGTAATGATCGTTGATCCAAACCTAATATGCATCTTCATATTGTTCCTGGGAGTTCGTAGGGCGATTTTTTGTTTGTTTTTGTACTATGTTTCCCAACAGTTTTATGCTATTTCAACTGTGTATAATAACAATTCGTGAAATTCTTGTGCACAAAAAACACATAGAGTGTTAGCCGATGACACGTGTCATAGGCATTTACCTGGAGTGAGCTGTTAGGCACAAATAAAAACACATATGTATAAGTGTACAATATATGCCAGCTATATTATCTACATATGCGGAAGAATAGCTCCTCCTCTATCCTAAAATGTTCTTCTAAAAGAATTCCAAGGGTAGGCAAGAGGAGATGTGAAGTTATCAGCCAAAAGGCACAAACTACCATCAAACATATCTGTTGGAACTATTCGACGCCTTGGCAGTGAACCATGGCGTTACTCAGATGCAATGTATTCCCTCCGTAAAGAAATGTAAGACTGCGCTTGTACCACCCACCACTTATATAGCAAATCATCATCATCATCATGAGAAAGTACCATGTTCAAGATTTATCGCCATCAAAGCACTAAAAATGTACCGTTTAAACATTGGCGTCGCAACATTTGACAATGCATACAGACATTGCAAAGTTCACACTACATAAAAATTGATATTGTAGTTTTCGTATGCAAAAACGCATGCAAATTCACATATACATCGTAGCATGTGTTTAAAAAAAGGACGAAGAAACTTACCTTGGGTTAGCAAGCCGGGAGGAGGTCAGGTCCAATAGGTGGTGGTAATCAAGGGACAAGGAGGTGCGGGTAGTGGGAGACACCGAAGGCAAGTGCGGAGGCGCATGGAGGAGCGGATGAGAGAGTATGTACATTGTCATGGCTCAGAGGGGAGGAGTGAGGCGGCAACGTGATCACAGGGCAAGGAAAAGGGTGGAGCTATGTGGCGGCAAACGCAACATAGGGGCACAAGTGAGCATGGAAGTTCGGAAGCAGAGACAACAATGTAGGGATGAAGGCGACAACACATGGCAAAGCAGGGGAGGATGACACGAAGCCCGACATCACCAAAATGGACGACTCTGGTACCAAGGGTGAAGGAGAGCGCGGAACGCGGGAGGTCACCGAAGGGCAAACAAGGAGGCTTGGCGGCTCACATACGGCTTAAATTCTTCGGCCAATTTTTGGAGGTCCAAAGCGCACCCATGGGAATGGGCTGTGAGGGAGGAATGTGTGAACATGTCATGTGTGCGTCCCACTTTTCACTCAAAAATGTGTGCCTCCCACTTTTCGCTCAAAAATGTGTGCCTCCCACTTTTGGGGTCTACCGCACATCATTTTTCGGCCCTATCCCCCAAAAAGTTGTCTTGAGGCCTATTGCGAGGGGACCGCCGGAGACACCTTTACATAGCATTGAAGTCTTCTAGAGTACTCCACCCTACCCTACCCACCCACCCCCCACCCACCAACTTAAGTCAACCATGGTTAGAAGCTAAACACACCCTTGTTGTTAGATAATAACGAGAAATAAACGAGACAAAGAGACACGGATTTTTACGTGGAAACCCTTGCGGGAGAAAACCACGGACGCACGAAGGCGCAATCACTATGATGGAGGAGTATTACAAGCACGAGACGACAGGCCGTCTAAGGTGCGACTACATGGGGTATATAAGAGGGCAATACATGAGTGTCCTTGGAGGACAAGTAAACGAGTTGTACTCGTACGCGTCGACGTCAATGCAAAGGCCCACACCAGTTGTACTACGTCTAGTCCAACATGGTATAATTTGGATCACAATTTAACAATCTCCACCTTGATCCAAATTCCCTCCAATAGTCGAAGAAAGTGAATAACTCCATCCAAATCAGCATAAACACCTTGTGCGTCAAAGTCCATAGGACTAATGAGAAATACCAACTAAGCCTGAGCAAAGCTCAAACTTATTGGTCGGAACTGGCTTTGTCATCGTATCAGTAGGATTATCATGAGTACTTATCTTGCATACCTTCAAATCACCTTCAGCAACAACATCTCGAATATAATGAATCTGACATCAATGTGCTTTGTCCTCTCATGATACATTGAATTCTTTGTAAGATATATGGCACTTTGACTATCAGAAAATATGGTAGGGCAAGATGAATCTCCACAAAGCTCAGCGTACAAACCTCTCAACCAGATAGCTTCTTTGCATGCCTCAGAAATAGCCATATACTCGGCATCAGTAGTGGAACAAGCCACAATAGACTGCAAAGTTGCTCTCCAACTTACAGCACAACCACCAATGGTGAAAACATAACCTGTGAGTGATCTTCTCTTATCCAAATCACCAGCAAAATCATAATCAACAAAACCAACAAGTCCATCTCCAGTTTTCCCAAACTGTAAATAAGCATTAGAAGTACCACGCAGGTATCTGAAAATCCACTGAACTACTTTCCAATGCTCTTTTCCAGGATTAGCCATGTATCTACTGACAACACTCAATGCATATGATAAATCCGGACGAGAACAAACCATGGCATACATAAGTTAACCAACTGCACTCGAATAGGGAACTCTAGACATGTACTTAATATCTGCATCTGATTTAGGACATAAAGCTGATGATAATTTGAAGTGTGCAGCTAACGGTGTACTCACCGGCTTGGCATTATGTATATTAAAACGACGAAGAACTTTATCAATATATCCCTTCTGACTTAGATATACTTTTCCAGACGGTCTATCTCTGGATATTTCCATGCCAAGAACTTTCTTTGCTGCACCCAAATCCTTCATCTCAAATTCATTACTCAATTGCTTCTTTAGTTCATTAATCTCTGACATACTCTTTGCAGCAATAAGCATATCATCAACATAAAGGAGCAAATAAATAGTTGAACCATTGACAATTTTCAAATAAACACAACTATCATAATTAGACCTTTTGAAACCTTGAGAGAGCATAAAGGTGTCAAATCTCTTGTACCACTGTCTAGGGGATTGCTTCAATCCATAAAGAGATTTCTTTAACTTACAGACAAGCTTTTCTTTTCCAGGAATAACAAAACCTTCAGGTTGTTCCATATAAATATCCTCTTCTAATTCTGCATGTAAAAATGCAGTTTTAACATCCAATTGTTCAAGCTCAAGATCATGCATGGCAACAATACTGAGTAAAGTGCGAATAGAGCTATGCTTCACAACAGGAGAAAAGACTTTGTTATAGTCAATACCTGGAATCTGGCTATAACCTTTAGCAACTAACCTTGCTTTATATCTTGTCTCATCATTAGGAGAAACACCCTCTTTCCTCTTGAAAACCCACTTGCAATGAATAGGTTTCTTCTCTCTAGGCAATTTTACTAAATCCCAAGTGCCATTCTTTTCAAGTGATTCCATCTCATCATGCATAGCGGTCACCCACTTATTACTATCACCAGAAATAATAGCCTCGGAATATGAAGAAGGCTCGGCATTACCTTCAATTTCTTCTGCAACAGATAAAGCAAAAGAAACAATATTGCACTCTTCAATTAACCTGTCAGGTTTATTGATACCCCGTCTAACTCTGTCACATGCAAGATTCCAACTGGGTGGAACAATAGACTGATTTGGAGTGGGAGTGACATGTTCATCATCAACAACGGGTTCATCATGTGCAACAATTTCATTACCAGATGTATCACCTGAATCAATAACATGCTCCACCTGAACAGTAGGCTCGTGAACAATAGGCTGCTGTTCACTCTCAACGGGAACATTAGTAGATGAAACATCATGTAACATAGCAGATTCATTAAAGATAACATTTCTGCTAATAACAACCTTTTGGGTTTCAGGATTCCACAATTTAAAACCTTTAACGCCAGACTTATAACCAAGAAAGATGCACTTAACAGCCCTAGGCTCCAGCTTTCCATTATCAACATGAGCATAAGCAGTGCAACCAAAAACTCTCAATTGTGAATAATTAGCAGGTGAACCAGACCATACCTCAATTGGAGTTTTCTTATTCTTATTAAGAGCAATAGATGGTGAACGGTTAATGAGATAACAAGCAGTGGAAGCGGCCTCAGCCCAAAAACGCCTATGCAAACCTACATTGGACAACATGCAACGGGCTCTGGAAATAATGGTCCTGTTCATACGCTCAGCAACACTGTTTTGTTGAGGAGTATAAGGAACGGTGTAATGTCTGACAATGCCTTCAGACTTGCAATAATTCTTAAATTGCTTAGAACAGAATTCCATACCATTATCAGTGCGAAGTATTTTTACCTTCCTTTCAGTTTGTCTTTCAACCATAATCTTCCACTCCTTGAATGCTGGGAATGCTTCATATTTATGCTTCAAGAAATAAGGCCAAACTTTTCTCGAATAATCATCAATAATAGTCAGCATGTAACTTGCACCACCTAGTGACTTCTCGCGAGATGGTCCCCATAAATCAGAATGAACATAATCAAGAATACCTTCAGTTGTATGGGTCGAAGTATTGAACTTCACCCTCTTGTGCTTGCCGAAGATACAATGCTCACAAAATTTCAATTTACCAGGTTCATATCCATCAAGGAGACCTCTCTTATTTAACTCTGCTAAACCAAGTTCACTCATATGTCCAAGACGCATATGCCAAAGGTTAGTAGCATCACAATCAGAATTCTTTAAAACATCTGGAGTAGCGTTACCTGAAACTGTAGAACCCCGAAGGTAATAAAGACCATTGGTCGAACTTAAATCACCTTTCATCGCAATAAGGGAACCTTTGGTGACTTTCAAAACACTATCTCCACCTGAATACTTGTATCCCTTTGCACCAAGGGCACTCATAGAAATAAGATTTCTCTTCATCTTTGGAATATACCGAACATCTGTCAAAGTTCTGATTATGCCATCAAACATCTTGATTCGAATAGAACCTACGCCTTCAATCTTGCATGGTGAATTATCAAAACCCAAAACGGAACCAACAGAAGTAGTGGAATCAAAAGTATTAAACCAATCTCTATGTGGACACATATGAAAAGTGCATGCAGTGTCAAGTACCCACTCATCATTGGTCTCAGCACATCCAGCAATAACGACAAGAGCATCATCGGAACTATCATCACGAGCAACGTTAGCAGAATTTTCACCTTGTTTGTTACCTTTCCTCTTTTCCTTGTTCTGCAACTTGAAACACTCAGAGATGTCATGCACGTCTCTCTTGCAATATCTGCAATATTTCTTGTCTCTGGATTGCGACCGGACCCTGTGGCCGTTCTTACTATTGCCTTTGTTTCCATTATTGGAGTTCTTCTTCTTTGTCCTGCCACAAACAGATAATCCCTCGGCTTGGGATGAAGTCGAACCATCATGAGGCACCATTAATTTCATCTTCTCCTTAGAGTTCAAAGCTTCATAAACTTCATTAAGTGTGAGAGTATCACGACCGTATAATATGGTGTCTCAAAAATTGGTATAAGAACTTGGCAGTGAACAAAGTAACATTAAAGCAGTATCTTCCTCTTCATACTTAACCTCCATTGCAGCTAGATCGGATATGATCTCTTTAAATTCTGAAATATGATTCAAAACATTACCTCCCTCGGATAACCTGTGCAGGAATAATTTTTGCTTCAGATGCATCTTGCTGGTGAGATCTTTAGTCATGCAAATCCCTTCCAGCTTTAACCATAGAGCGGTGGCAGTTTTCTCGCTCAAAACTTCCTGCAAAATATTATTATACAAATGGAGTTGAATTTGTGACAAAGTCTTACAGTCAATTCTTTTCTCCTCATCAGTCCAGTCCTGAATTCTGTTCTTCCCAAAACTATCCAGTGCTTCATCATAGTCGGACTGTGCCAACAACGCCCGCATCTTGACTTGCCATAGGGTAAACCTTGTGTCACGGTCCAGCAGCGGAAGATCGTACTTCATGGATGCCATGAATAGATAAATCTGTGTACACAAAGTAGTACAAGCCCGTAGAAAAATTCTTGACAGAATTAATTTAATGCGGAGCAACGAAATAGAGTAAATAGCACCTGGTAGCTTCCTCGTGTGCACGTAGCAACAAAAGACAAAAAACCTGATTTGTCAATTAGCACTAGCTTGGTCACGTACTTGTGCAATACTGTACTAGTCTTCACGCCAGGCAAAAGTAGCAGCAGCGATGTGGTTGATTCTCTCGGGACTTGAAGCCTTCTGATTTGACGTAGAGCAGTAGCGGGGCAGCGTGGACAGCGCCCCTAGTGCAACAGCCGTGGCAACAACTCGGCGGAACTCTCGACGACTTGGTAAGAACGGCTGCAGCGGAAAAACTAGGTCTGGCGACTTGGTGATTTGACGCGGCGGAGCGGCGGAAGCTTTGTGTTGGCCACGGACGACTACTCCCGTGGGAAATCCTGTCGGTCTCGGCTGAAAAATCGATCCGGCGTTGGATCGCCTGGTCACGCGCCGGCGACGGCAAACGTAACCCTAATCTCTCGTCTCAATCTCGTATCCGTAAACTTGGCTCTGTGTACCACTTGTTAGATAATAAAGAGAAATAAACGAGACAGACACGGATTTTTACGTTGAAACCCTTGCGGGAGAAAACCACAGACGCACGAAGGCGCAATCACTATGATGGAGAAGTATTACAAGCACGAGACGACAGGCCGTCTGAGGTGCGACTACATGAAGTATATAAGAGGGCAATACATGAGAGTCCTTGAAGGACAAGTAAACGAGTTGTACTCGTACGCGTCGACGTCAACGCAAAGGCCCACACCGGTTGTACTACGTCTAGTCCAACATGATATAATTTGGATCATAATTTAACACTTGTGTTGGGTTAAGGATTCCCCTTAGATTAAGAAGCTAGGGTTGGGTTACCTTGAATAAAAAAATAAATCCATAATGGTAGCCCAAGACACCAGAGGAGAAATGCTCTGCACATCCATGTGTCATAGGCATGTACGTGCAATGTGAGATGTCAGTCATACACACCCGACGTACGAAATAACAACACATATGTACAAGTATACAAATATATGCCAGCTATATTTTCTATAGTAGCAAAAGGGGCCATGCGCTGCAACGGATAACAAAACTATGTATTAACCACTTATTACATTGAGTGTTTAGTGCATGCAGATTTTGATCGTCTCGTTACTCTTGTTGATGTACAATTGTTAAATAATAATCTAACACTTTATGAGGTATTTTCGACATTTGTAATTATAATTGTAATGCACATACTAATTCTGACATGGTAAATTCTTCCAAGAAGAAAATGTAACCATCTAGGTGAACTCACTATTGGCGCTAGTTATGAACTAGTCATCAACCCGTGTACCTACACGGGCTAGCCATTTCTAATACATGGATGATACATATTGAAAAGCATTTTGCGCAAGTTCTTTTCATGAAATTAAATGGTAAATTATGTACTTTATAAAATGATCATTGTGAAGAAAACCCAATAATTTGTACAATAACTAGGGTGGAAGTTCATTGATATTTTTCTATATGCCATAATTTATTCACATTTTATTCTTGCGTCACAATTAGGTGATTTCATACATTTAATTAATAACCTTGTCGATGATGCTAGGTAGGAGTCAATAGGGAGACACTTATGTATGTCTATCTTATTTGTTTTATTTTAATTAACTGGGTCTTCTCTTTGTCAATGTGGATCAAACGATAGGGTATCTCATATAATACTTAAATATATTTTACCCTCTAAAAACTTAAAACATAATGGATCTGGTTGATGTCCCTGTTTGCAATACTTGATGATCTCCTTTGCCAACCGTAAATAAAAACAGTGATATTCCAACCATGTTCAAAACAAATGATATTCATTCAATTATTTTCCTAACAGGATTAGGTTCACATATTTTTGATCCGTGACAATTTATTCATATTTTCCTTCTTGTGTTACACTTAGGTGATTTCATATAATAAATTAATAAACTCAGGGATTATGATATGTAGTGAATAGGGAGAGACTTATGTACGTTTGTCTGATTTATATTTTTAGTTAACTGGGTCTTCTTTTTGTATGCAAGGATTCAAATAAAAAATGAATCAGACATAGGCTTTCTTTTTAACGTGAGGCATATGGTTTTCTCTTCAAATGGACATGAACGTGGTTTCTGTATAGTTGGAAATTGGGGTGTGCGCTCATTTTTTAGCGCGGGAAAAAGGCACATGGTTTGTATGTACATTTTTTTAAAGGGTCAAGGCACCTAATTTATTGGAACTTGAACGTAGGTGAATATGGCTCTCCTTTCTTATAGCGTGAGGACTCCTTCTTTTATCAAATTAATTTTTTTAATAAGGCAAGGTCTACTCTTTTAGTTCGTATAGACTTAAATCTTTATGTACGCACAGTTTTTTATAAGGCAGGTCTTATACTCCCTCCGTCTCGGTTTACAAGTCCTACGCGTATACCTAGGTTGCCAATTTGATCACCCTAATATAAACTATATAACACAAAAATTATATCTTTTGAAAATAGAATATTTGAAGTTTATATTGGTATATTTTTTATAATATATTACTTGTATAAGGTTGGTCAAATTGATGACCTAGAGGTACGCGCATGCCTTGTAAACTGGGAGAGAGGGAGTAATAGATCCTGGCCACTAAATTTTAAATCTAATGGCTAAATTAATCTTGATAATGTGGATTAACGTGGAGTCTCGAAAGGCGCCTCCAATTAGTATATATTTTAATGTCATTTCATTCAAATAATCATGAAGATATCTGTTTGACTGCCTGGAACAAGAAACAAAATCATTATTGCGCTTGTAAATGGCCAGAGAAAAAAATACATGTCTTTACCGAATTACTATTATTATTATATACAGTTTGGAGAATAATAATCCCATGCTACCGCGTCACGATGGACGGGGCCTAGTAGCCTGTGACCTCAACAACATGCTTTTTTTCCATGATGATCTCAACAGGTGCACACTCCAGATTCGCATGCATGCTGTGCCGCGTACAATCTTTTTCCCTTTGTTTCAATCACTATGCCACGTACGATTACCTTTTGTTCCTTTTTCCAATTCCGTTGATATCTAATTTTTTTCCCATAATCTCCGTCATGTCCATCCTCCTTGTAGTCTCTTTTCAATCTCTGTGCTGTAAACTTTGGTGGAAGCGTTGAACCCTTTGCTCGGGCCGCATCTCTATTTATATCACATGTGTGCCGTGGCTTACAAGGGATCGAGAGAGATCGTGATCGATCGGTACAGGAGATCAGGAAGGTTACAACAGAAGAAGAGATAGAAGATACAAGTTTAAAACACCTCTCCTATCTCTATACAATATCATCTAACACTCCCCCTTAATCTAAAGGGCAGCACTCTGCGCCGGTGCATCGGCCGAACATTACGGCCGGTCGCGCGCGAGCCGTCAGATCAAATCGCGGAGACCGTCAGATCCAGGTAAAAAACGATTCGCCCAGCTCCCTTCTTCCTCTCGCAGAAACGTTGTCTCCTCCCCCGAGCGCCGCCGAGACCACGCCATACCCCGCGAGAAAACGGCCGAGCTTGAAGCACCACCGCGGCGTTCCCTCGTCGCCGGTGGGCGCCCTCGCTGGCCTTCTGCGTTTGCCCAAGAACAGCGGTCGCCATGGATGTAGCTCCGCCGCCCGCGCTCGTCGGAGATCCGCGCTCGCCATGGATGTAGCTCCTCTGGCCGCGCTCGCCATGGATGCAGCTCCGCTGGCCGCGCTCGCCATGGATGCAGCTTCGCCGTCCGCGCTCGCCATGGATGGATCCCGCCTGCGCACGCCATGGATGGATCCCGCCTGCGCACGCCATGGATGCAGCTCTGCCTCGCTGGCGATTGACTGGTTCCAGCAAATATAATTGGCCGTTGTAGCATTTTTCGTTGTTGGTCGTAGCAAAATGGAGACATGGTTGCAACAAAAAAGAAAGGTCGCCATTGTCGTTGGTTGTAGCTCGCCGTTGCAGGTAGCAAACATTGCATTCTAAAAAAATGAACGGATGTAACAAAACCCTTTGCTGGACGTAGCAAATACATATGACAGTTGTAACAAAAAGCCGTCGTCGTCGTGGCGGGTCGCAGCTCGGCCATGATGGATGTAGCAAAACATTATGCCGGTTGTAGCAAAAAAGATGCTAGTTGTGGCAAAATCCTGCTACGGTTGCAGCAAAACATCGTTGTCGTCGTCGCGAGGTCCGAGCTCCGCCTGATGGATGTAGCAAAAAGCTTCGTCGGTAGTAGCAAAAATCAACTACGGCTGCAGCTTCCCCCCTTTTTGTGGAGTGCCATTGAAGCTTTCCTATGTCTATGGTTGAAGCTTTTTTCAATGGCTATTGAAGCTTTTCTTGGTGACGGTTGCAACACTTCTATACGTGGGTGGATCCGGGCATGGCGGGCAGGCAGCCATGGCGGGCGGCGAGGGAGCGCCCGGCCGCCGGCGATGGAGCTTGTGGTGGCCCAGTCGCTACCCGGGAGGAGGAGGGGGGAGGGGATGCGCGCGCTTGAAGGCTGTAGGTAGGGGATGGATCTAGCCATGGCAGCAGGCAGCCATGGCGGCCGGCGAGGGAGCGCCTGGCCACCGGCGATGGAGTCTGTTGTGGCCTAGTCGCAGCCCGGGGGAGGGGAAGGATGCGCGCACTAGGCTGGAGGTAGGGGATGGAGGCGCATAGGGAAGGAGGCGGGGCCACTGCGCGGGCGCGTTTGCCAGCGTGGCGTGCGAACCGGCGCAACGTTTCGGCCGGCGCACCGCGCCCAAACGTTTCCCTAATCTAAACCTCAAGATACTTTCGCGAGGTTAAGATTGTACTTGAACTCATCCAACCTCCTCATAATAAGGGGTTTTGTGAAGCCATCAGCAAGTTGATCTTCAGTAGGTATAAACCGAATGTCAAGTAGCCTTTGAGCTACCCTTTCTCTAACAAAGTGGAAATCAACCTCAATATGCTTGGTACGTGCATGAAAAACAGGATTAGCTGAAAGATAAGTTGCACCAATATTATCACACCATAATCTAGCAGCTTGTGGAGCCTTGATTCCAAGTTCATAGAGCAATGTTTGTATCCACATTACTTCTGCTGTAGCATTAGCCAAAGCTTTATATTCAGCCTCTGTACTTGACCTTGAGACACTAGCATATTTTCTTGCACTCCATGACACAAGATTAGTTCCCAGAAACACAGCAAAACCACCTGTAGACCTTCTATCATTAGCACACCCTGCCCAGTCTGCATCTTTGAGTAGGCAGTAACAAGTAGAGAAGAAGACTTGGTAATCTGAAGCCCAAGTCCTTCAGAAAATTTTAGATACCTTAAAATCCTCTTGACTGCAGTCCAATGAGTTGTTCTAGGTGCATGTAAATACTGACATACCTTATTCACAGAGTAAGAAATATCAGGACGTGTAAGAGTCGGATACTGCAAAGCACCCACAACACTTCTGTAATTAGTTGCATCCTCTGGTCCAAGTGCTTCTCCACTCTCAATTGTAAGTTTTTCAGAAGTTGAAATTGGTGTACTCACAGGTTTACAATTGTACAAACCTACTCTCCTGAGTATATCAGTTGTATATTTTTCCTGTGTAAGCAGTATACCATCCTTGATCTGCTTCACTTCTATGCCAAGAAAATAGTGAAGATCTCCCAAGTCCTTGAGAGCAAACTCTAACTTTAAATCTTTAAGCAAACAAGTGGTAGCATCTGAACTTGAGCTTGCAACAATTATATCATCAACATAAACAAGCACAAATATAGTAATATTGTCTTTATGATAAAAGAACAATGAGGTATCTGCGTTGGATGATGTGAACCCAAGTTGTTGTAACTGCATGCTCAACCTTGAGTACCAGGCTCTAGGGGCCTGTTTCAAACCATATAAGGCTTTATCCAACTTATAGACATGATGAGGAATGTTTTGATTTTCATATCCAGGTGACTGCCGCATGAACACTTCTTCCTCAAGAACACCATGAAGAAACGCGTTCTGAACATCTAGCTGACGTAAACTCCAACCTCTGGAAATAGCAATAGACAATACAAGTCGAATAGTGGCTGCCTTAACAATAGGACTAAATGTATCTTCATAATCAATACCAAATCTCTGCTTAAAACCCTTGGCAACTTATCTAGCCTTATATCTGTCTATGCTTCCATCAGATTTTCTTTTTATTTTATATACCCACTTGCAATCTATAACATTGCTACCTTTCTTTGAAGGTACTAAGTGCCAAGTTCTATTTTTCATGAGGGCATCATATTCATTATCCATAGCCTCCTTCCATTCTTTATGAGCTAGAGCATCGTGCAGATTATTTGGTTCTCCAACACTACTAAGAAAAGCACGTTTGACTCTATCATATCGTACCGTACCATCAGTATACTCCTTTTCTTTGATAATACCTGACTGTGACCGAGTGTGTCGACGAGGAGGCTGAGGTAGTGCTGCTGATGTAGCCACATGAGACCCAGAAGCAGTAGACACCTCCACAGAGGATCCAGGCACTGGATCTGAGGCAGATTCTGCCCCTGTAGCTGATCCTGACGCTGCAGACGCAGGTGTCCCCTTGTCGCCAGTCGCGCCAATCATCGCATCATCCCCACCCACGCCTGGGCTGGCGGGATCCACCCGAGAGCGGTTGTCGGCCGCATGCATACCGGCGCTCGTGCCTTGGCCCACGCCTGGGCTGGTGGGCTCCACCTGGTGGCGGCTGTCGGCCACACCCGCACCTGCGCCCGCGCCTGGGCGGACGGTCTCACCCAATTGCGAGGCAAGACAGGCGGGGTCCGTCTGGTCGGCCACCCGTGCGCCAGTGGACGCATGCAGGGGAGGGAAATCCTCCTGGGATCGCGCGCCACCAGAGACAGACGGGCTAACATGAGGATCTGCATGGGATCCAGCGCCACTGCCAATCGAATCAGCATGGGATCTTGCGCCTGTTTCGGTCGGATCTGCACACATAAAATGACGACCACAATCTACAGAATTACAGTTTTCTTTGGAATTTTCCACATGATCAGCTTTATTTAATTCACCCCCGTGATCTGGAAGCAAGGCTATTTCAGCACGAAGAAGGGATCCTGCGTTGGGATTAAGTTTGGCAAAAGGACACAAAGTTTCATCAAAAACAATATCCCTGGAAATATAGATACGTCCAGTAGCAATTTCCAGGCACTTATAGCCTTTATGAAGATTACTATAGCCAAGAAAAGCACATTGAGTAGAACGAAGCTCAAGTTTATGACGATTGTATGGACGAAGATTGGGATAGCATGCACACCCAAAAAAATTTAGAGAGTTATAATCAGGTTTTTGATTATAGAGATGTTCCAAAGGAGTAGAGTTGCCAATGACTTTGCTGGGCAAACGGTTAATAAGATATGTGGCAGTGATAAAAGCTTTATCCCAGTATTTGAGAGGCATGGAAGCATGGGCAAGCAAAGAGAGACCAACTTCAACAATGTGGCAATGTTTACGCTCGGCGGAGCCATTCTGTTGATGGGCATGAGGACAGGACACATGGTGTACAATGCCTATGCTACGAAAGAAGGAGTGGAGCTTCTCATACTCCCCTCCCCAGTCACTTTGGATTGTCAAAAAATTTCTGTCAAAGTGACGTTCGACAAGCTTTTGAAACTCTTGAAATATAGAGAAAACTTCAGATTTATGCTTGAGTAAATAAATCCAAGTGAATTTACTGTAATCATCAATGAACTTCCAAAGGAGTCTCGGGCATGGCCCCATACATCAGTAAAAATAAGCTCTAAAGGAGCATGAGATATACTATCTGACCTAGGATAGGGAAGTTGGTGACTCTTGGCACATTGACAAGCTTCACAAACCGAATCACTAACATGGCTATGTGACAAAGAAAGATTCCCTTTATTGACTACTTGCTAAACTATGACAGAAGAAGGATGTCCTAATCGTTGATGCCACCTTGCCAAAGAGGGCTTGATGACGGAGTAGACCTGATGACGCTTGCGACTAAGTGCTCCGGATGTGATGGGGTAGAGGCCTCCAATGCATCTACCGTGGTGTAGAAGTCCCCTCGTTGCCCGATCCTTGATAAAAAAGTAACAAGGGTGAGTTTCAAAGAAGATGTTATTATCGGTGGCTAAACGAGACATAGAGGCAAGGTTTTTATCAGCTTGAGGAACATGAAGGACATCTTTTAGGACTAGATCACGTTTAAGCATAGGGGAATTAATATAAGCTTGACCAATGTGTTGAATATCCATACCTCCACCGCTTGCGGTGTGAATCTGATCATGGCCGTGGTACTGCTCACGGAGGGCAAGTTGCTCCAGCTCACTTGTGATATGATCGGTGGCACCGGAGTCAACATACCAGACGCCATCTCCTCCTTGCTCACGCATGGCTGCAGCAATGGCGAGCATCGGGCACATAGTTCTCATCAAAACGGTGCCAGCAGTCCATCACCTCATGGCCGGCCTTCTTGCAGAGTTGACAGCGAGGGCGACCACGGGAGGAGGGAGGGCGGCGGCTGTTGTTGTTGTTGGAGCCACCACCCCCTGATCGATTGCCGGTGTTGTTATAGTTGTTGGTGTAGCCGCTGTCGCCCTGAGCGTTGCCACGCCCGCGCCCACCGCCACGTTGCGCATGGTGACCGCGCCCACGGCCGCGTCCATGCGAGACGGCATTGGCAGAGGACTGGCGAAAGCTGGCGCCATGAAGGAGACTGAGGCGGGCGTCGAAGCTGGGGAGCTGGTTGTACAACTCCTGAACGGTGATGGGCTCAACCCAGGCAGCAAGGGCCGAGACGACTGGATTGTAATCCATGTCCAGTCCGGCCAAGATTTTGGACACGATCTCCGGATCGGAGAGCACGGCAGCAGTGCAGGCAACTTCATCGGTAAGGCTTTTAATCTTTCCAAGGTATTCGACCATAGTCATGTTACCTTTTTGAAGATTCGTGAGCTCAATACGTGTATTGATAGCTTGGGCTCGGCTCTGGGCAGCGAACATGTCGTGGATGGCGCGCTAGACTTCAGCCGGCGTCTGGAGCGTGGCGACTTGAGCAAGGATGTCGCGGGAGAGGGAGCCCATCAGGTAGCCTTGGAGCTGTTGTTGTTGGGGAACGTAGTAATTTCAAGAATTTTCCTACGTACACGCAAGATCATGGTGATGACATAGAAACGAGAGGGGAGAGTGTTGTCCACGTACCCTCGTAGACCGTAAGCGGAAGCGTTATGACAACGCGGTTGATGTAGTCGTACGTCTTCACGATCCGACCGATCCAAGCACCGAACGTACGGCACCTCCGAGTTCAGCACACGTTCAGCTCGATGACGATCCCCGGGCTCTGATCCAGCAAAGCTTCGGGGATGAGTTCCGTCAACACGACGGTGTGGTGACGATGATGATGTTCTACCGGCGCACGGCTTCGCCTAAACTCCGCGACGATATGACCGAGGTGGAATATGGTGGAGGGGGGCACCGCACACGGCTAAGGAACGATCCGTAGATCAACTTGTGTTGTCGTGCCTAGAGGTGCCCCCCTGCCCCCGTATATAAAGGAGCAAGGGGGAGGAGGCGGCCGGCCTAGGAGGGGCGCGCCAAGGGGAGTCCTACTCCCACCGGGAGTAGGACTCCCTCCTTCCTTGTTGGAGTAGGAGAAGGGGGGAAAGAGGGGGAGAGGAGGAAGGAAAGGGGGGCCGCACCCCTTGTCCAATTCGGACCAGAGGGGGGCTGCGCGCCTCCTTCCTTTCGGCCTCTCTCCTCTATTCCCGTATGGCCCAATAAGGCCCATATACTCCCCGGCGAATTCCCGTAACTCTCGGTACTCCGAAAAATACCCGAATCACTTGGAACCTTTCCGAACTCTGAATATAGTCGTCCAATATATCGATCTTTACGTCTCGACCATTTCGAGACTCCTCGTCATGTCCCCGATCTCATCCGGGACTCCGAACTCCTTCGGTACATCAAAACTCATAAACTCATAATATAACTGTCATCGAAACCTTAAGCGTGCGGATCCTACGGGTTCGAGAACTATGTAGACATGACCTAGAACTATTCTTGGTCAATAACCAATAGCGGAACCTGGATGCCCATATTGGCTCCTACATATTCTACGAAGATCTTTATCGGTCAAACCGCATAACAACATACGTTGTTCCCTTTGTCATCGGCATGTTACTTGCCCGAGATTCGATCGTCGGTATCCAATACCTAGTTCAATCTCGTTACCGGCAAGTCTCTTTACTCATTACATAATGCATCATCCCGCAACTAACTCATTAGTCACATTGCTTGCAAGGCTTATAGTGATGTGCATTACCGAGAGGGCCAGAGATACCTCTCCGACAATCGGAGTGACAAAACCTAATCTCGAAATACGCCAACCCAACATGTACCTTTGGAGACACCTGTAGTACTCCTTTATAATCACCCAGTTACGTTGTGACATTTGGTAGCACCCAAAGTGTTCCTCCAGTAAACGGGAGTTGCATAATCTCATAGTTACAGGAACATGTATAAGTCATGAAGAAAGCAATAGCAACATATTAAACGATCAAGTGCTAGGCTAACGGAATGGGTCATGTCAATCACATCATTCTCCTAATGATGTGATTCCATTAATCAAATGACAACACATGTCTATGGTTAGGAAACATAACCATCTTTGATTAATGAGCTAGTCAAGTAGAGGTATACTAGTGACTATATGTTTGTCTGTGTATTCACACATGTATCATGTTTCCGGTTAATACAATTCTAGCATGAATAATAAACATTTATCATGAAATAAGGAAATAAATAATAACTCTATTATTGCCTCTAGAGCATATTTCCTTCAGTCTCCCATTGCACTAGAGTCAATAATCTAGTTCACATCGCTATGTGATTTAACACCAATATTCACATCTGCATGTGATTAATACCCATAGTTCACATCATCATATGATCAACACCCAAAGGGTTTACTAGAGTCGATAATCTAGTTCACATCGCTATGTGATTAACACCCAAAAGAGTACTAAGGTATGATCATGTTTTGCTCGTAAGAGAAGCCTAGTCAATGGGTTTGTCATATTCAGAGCCGTATGTATTTCGCAAATATTCTATGTCCACAATGCTCTACACGGAGCTACTCTAGCTAATTGCTCCCACTTTCAATATGTATCCAGATTGAGACTTAGAGTCATCTGGATTGGTGTAAAAGCTTGCATCGTTGTAACTTTTACGACGGGCTCTTTTATCACCTCCATAATCGAGAAACATCTCCTTAGTCCTCACTAAGGATATTCTTGACCCATGTCCAGTGATCTAAAAATTGTATTCCTTTGCCAAACACAGAGCAAGGTATACAATAGGTCTGGTTCACAGCATAGCATACTTTATAGAACCTACGACTGAGGCATAGGGAATGACTTTTCATTCTCTTTCTATTTTCTGCAAAGGTCGGGTCTTGAGTCTTACTCAACTTCACACCTTGTAACACAGGCAAGAACTCCTTCTTTGACTGTTCCATTTTGAACTATTTCAAAATCTTGTCAAGGTATGTACTCTTTGAAAAATCTTATCAAGCGTCTTGATCTATCTCTATAGATCTTGATGCTCAATGTGTAAGCAGCTTCACCAAGGTCTTTCTTTGAAAAACTCCTTTCAAACACTCCTTTATGCTTTCTAGAAAAATTCTACATTATTTCTGATCAACAATATGTCATTCACATATATTTATCAGAAATGTTGTAGTGCTCCCACTCACTTTCTTGTAAATACAGGCTTCACCACAAGTCTGACTATATGCTTTGATCAACTTATCAAAGCGTATATTCCAACTCCGAGATGCTTGCACCAGTCCATTGATGGATCGCTGGAGCTTGCATATTTTGTTAGCACCTTTAGGATTAGCAAAACCTTCTGGTTGCATCATATACAACTCTTCTTTAAAAAATCCATTAAGGAATGTAGTTTTGACATCCATTTGCCAGATTTCATAAAATGTAGCAATTGCTAACATGATTCAGACAGACTTAAGTATCGATACGAGTGAGAAAATCTCATCGTATTCAACACCTTGAACTTGTCGAAAACCATTCGCAACAAGTCGATCTTAGTAGATAGTAACACTACTATCAGTGTCCGTCTTCCTCTTGAAGATCCATTTAATCTCAATGTCTCGCCGATCATTGGGCAAGTCAATCAAAGTCCATACTTTGTTTTCATACATGGATCTTATCTCAGATCTCATGGCCTCAAGCCATTTTGCGGAATCTGGGCTCACCATCGCTTCTTCATAGTTCGTAGGTTCGTCATGGTCTAGTAACATAACTTCCAGAACAGGATTACCGTACCACTCTAGTGTGGATCTTACTCTGGAAGACCTACGAGGTTCTGTAGTAACTTAATCTGAAGTTTCATGATCATCATCATTAACTTCCTCACTAATTGGTGTAGTAGTCATAGGAACAGATTTCTGTGATGAACTACTTTCAAATAAGGGAGCAGGTACAATTACCTCATCAAGTTCAACTTTCCTCCCACTCACTTCTTTCGAGAGAAACTCCTTCTCTAGAAAGGATCCATTCTTAGCAACGAATGTTTTGCCTTTGGATTTGTGATAGAAGGAGTACCCAACAGTTTCCTTTGGGTATTCTATGAAGACGCACTTCTCCGATTTGGGTTCGAGCTTATCAGGTTGAAACTTTTTCATATAAGCATCGCAACTCCAAACTTTAAGAAACGACAGCTTAGGTTTACTTCTAAATCATAGTTCATACGGTGTCGTCTCAACGGATTTAGATGGTGCCCTTTTAAACGTGAATGCAGCTATCTCTAATGCACAACCCCAAAACGATAGTGGTAAAACCGATAAGAGACATCATAGATCGCACCATATCCAATAAAGTGCAGTTACGACGTTCGGACACACCATAACGTTGTGGTGTTCCAGGTGGCGTGAGCTGTGAAACTATTCCACATTGTTTTAATTGAAGACCAAACTCGTAACTCAAATATTCGTCTCCGCGATCAGATCGTAGAAACTTTATTTTCTTGTTACGATGATTTTTCCACTTCACTCTGAAATTCTTTGAACCTTTCAATTATTTCAGACTTATGTTTCATCAAGTAGATATACTCATATCTGCTCAATTTATCTTGTGAAGGTCAGAAAATAACGATACCCGCCACGAGCATCAACACTCATTGGACCGCATACATCGGTATGTATTGTTTCCAATAAGTCAGTAGCTCGTTCCATTGTTCCAGAGAACGGAGTTTTAGTCATCTTGCCCAAAAGGTATGGTTCGCAAGCATCAAATGATTCATAACCAAGTGATTCCGAAAATCCATCTTTATGGAGTTTCTTCATGCGCTTTACACCGATATGACCCAAACGGCAGTGCCACAAATAAGTTGCACTATCATTATCAACTTTGCATCTTTTGGCATCAATATTATGAATATGTGTATCACTACGATCGAGATCCAACAAACCATGCTCAACGCAAACGCCAAATAACATTTATTTAGGTTCAACACTAATCCCAAAAGTATAGGGAGTGTGCGATGATGATCATATCAATCTTGGAACCACTTCCAACACTCATCGTCACTTCCCACTTCAACCAGTCTCTGTTTATATAACTCCTGTTTCGAGTTACTAATCTTAGCAACTGAAGAAGTATCAAATACTCAGGGGCTACTATAAACACTAGTAAGGCACACATCAATAACCTGTATATCAAATATACCCTTGTTCACTTCGCCATCCTTCTTATCCACCAAATATTCAGGGCATTTCCGCTTCCAGTGACCATTTCCTTTGCAGTGTAAGCACTCAGTTTCAGGCTTTGGTCCAGCTGTGAGCTTCTTCGCGGGAGTGACAACTTGCTTGTCATTCTACTTGAAGTTCCCTTTCTATCCCTTTGCCCTTTTCTTGAAACTAGTGGTCTTGTCAATTATCAACACTTGATGCTCTTTCATGATTTCTACCTTCGTCGATTTCAACATCACGAAGAGCTCGGGAACCGTTTTCGTCATCCCTTGCATACTGTAGTTCATCAAAAAGTTTTACTAACTTGGTGATGGTGACTAGAGAACTCTATCAATCACTATCTTATCTGGAAGATTAACTCCCACTTGATTCAAGCGATTGTAGTACCTAGACAATCTGAGCACATGCTCACTAGTTGAGCGATTCTCCTCCATCTTTTAGCCATAGAACTTGTTGGAGACTTCATATCTCTCAACTCGGGTATTTGCTTGAAATATTAACTTCAATTCCTGGAACATCTCATATGGTCCATGACGTTCAAAACGTCTTTGAAGTCCCGATTCTAAGCCGTTAAGCATGGTGCTCTAAACTATCAAGTAGTCATCATATTGAGCTAGCCAAACGTTCATAACGTCTGCATCTGCTCCTGCAATAGGTTTGTCACCTAGCGGTGCATCAAGGACATAATTCTTCTGCGCAGCAATGAGGATAAACCTTAGATCACGGATCCAATCCGCATCATTGCTACTAACATTTTTCAACACAATTTTCTCTAGGAACATATCAAAATAAACATATGAAAGCAACAATGCAAGCTATTGATCTACAACATAATTTGCAAAATACTACCAGGACTAAGTTCATGATAAATTTAAGTCCAATTAATCATATTACTTAAGAACTCCCACTTAGAAAGACATCCCTCTAATCCTCTAAGTGATCACGTGATCCAAATCAACTAAACCATAACCGATCATCACGTGAAATGGAGTAGCTTTCAATGGTGAACATCATTATGTTGATCATATCTACTATATGATTCACGCTCGACCTTTCGGTCTCTGTGTTCCGAGGCCATATCTGCATATGCTAGGCTCGTCAAGTTTAACCTGAGTATTCCGCGTGTGCAAAACTGGCTTGCACCCGTTGTAGATGGACGTAGAGCTTATCACACCCGATCATCACGTGGTGTCTGGGCACGACGAACTTTGGCAACGGTGCATACTCAGGGAGAACACTTCTTGATAATTAGTGAGAGATCATCTTATAATGCTACCATCAAACAAAACAGAATAAGACGTATAACAGGTAAACATCATATGCAATCAAAATATGTGACATGATATGGCCATGATCATCTTGCGCCTTTGATCTCCATCTCCAAAGTACTGTCATGATCTCTATCGTCACCGGCACGACACCATGATCTTCATCATCTTGATCTATATCAATGTGTCGTCACATGGTCGTCTCGCCAACTATTGCTCTTGCAACTATTGCTATCGCATAGCGATAAAGTAAAGCAATTATTTGGCACTTGCATCTTATGCAACAAAGAGACAACCATAGAGCTTCTGCCAGTTGCCGATAACTTCAACAAAACATGATCATCTCATACAACAACTTATATCTCATCACGTCTTGACCATATCACATCACAACATGCCCTGCAAAAACAAGTTAGACATCCTCTACTTTGTTGTTGCAAGTTTTACGTGGCTGCTACGGGCTGAGCAAGAACCGTTCTTACCTACGCATCAAAACCACAACGATAGTTCGTCAAGTTGGTGTTGTTTTAACCTTCTCAAGGACCGGGCGTAGCCACACTCGGTTCAACTAAAGTTGGAGAAACTGACACCTGCTAGTCACCTGTGTGCAAAGCACGGCGGTAAAACCAGTCTCGCGTAAGCATACGCGTAATGTCGGTCCGGGCCGCTTCATCCAACAATACCGCCGAACCAAAGTATGACATGCTGGTAAGCAGTATGACTTGTATCGCCCACAACTCAGTTGTGTTCTACTCGTGCATATAACATCAACACATAAAATCTAGGCTCGGATGCCACCGTTGGGGAACGTAGTAATTTCAAGAATTTTCCTATGTACACGCAAGATCATGGTGATGACATAGCAACGAGAGGGGAGAGTGTTGTCCACGTACCCTCGTAGACCGTAAGCGGAAGCGTTATGACAACGCGGTTGATGTAGTCGTACGTCTTCATGATCCGACCGATCCAAGCACCGAACGTACGGCACCTCGAGTTCAACACACGTTCAGCTCGATGACGATCCCCGGGCTCCGATCCAGCAAAGCTTCAGGGATGAGTTCCGTCAGCACGACGGCGTGGTGACGATGATGATGTTCTACCGGCGCAGGGCTTCGCCTAAACTCCGCGACGATATGACTGAGGTGGAATATGGTGGAGGGGGGTGTAACACCCACGATGCGGCTATATCTCCCACGTGTCGAAGCACGACTTAGAGGCATAACCGCATTGCGGTTTTGTTGCAAGAAGGGTCATCTTCACACAATCCCATGTAATGAACAAGAATGGGATAAAGAGTTGGCTTACAATCGCCACTTCACCCAATGAACATATAATAAATCATACATCATTCAGAGTACACACATGGTCCGACTACGGACGAAGCCAAAAGAAAAGAAGATAACCCAACTGCTAGATCCCCGATCGTCCCGACTGGGCTCCACTACTGATCAACAAGAAATGAAACATAGCAACGACCAAGGTCTTCGTTGAGCTCTCATCTGAGCTCGGTTGCATCACCTGCACTGGTTTCATCGGCACCTGCAACTGTTGTGATAGTATCTGGTGAGTCACGAGGACTCAGCAATCTCAAAACCCGCGAGATCAAGACTATTTAAGCTTATAGGTAGGAAGTGGTAAAGTGGTGAGGCTGCAGCAGCGACTAAGCATATATGGTGGCTAACATACGCAAATAAGAGCGAGAAGAGAGCAAATGGAACGGTCATGAAGCTAGCAATGATCAAGAAGTGATCCTGAACTCCTACTTACGTCAAACATAACCCAAAACCATGTTCACTTCCCGGACTCCGCCGAAAAGAGACCATCACGGCTACACACGCGGTTGATGCGTTTTAATTCGGATCAGGTGTCAAGTTATCTACAACCGGACATTAACAAATTCCCATCTGCCTATAACCGCAGGCACGGCTTTTGAAAGATTATATACCCTGCAGGGGTGTCCCAACTTAGCCCATGACAAGCTCTCGCGATCAACGAAGGAATAGACCTTCTCCCAGGAAGACCCAATCAGACTCGGAATCCCGATTTACAAGACATTTCGACAATGGTAAAACAAGACCAGCAAAGCCTCCCGCTGTGCCGACAAATTCCGATAGGAGCTGCACATATCTCGTTCTCAGGGCTGGAGGAGTTTTATTCAAAGCGAACTGTCAAGGGGGTCCCATAAATCACCCAACCGCGTAAGGAACATAAAATCCGGGAACATAACACCGGTATGACGGAAACTAGGGCGGCAAGAGTGGAACAAAACACCAGGCATAAGGCCGAGTCTTCCACCCTTTACCAAGTATATAGATGCATTAATTAAATAAGAGATATTGTGATATCCCAATCATAATCCTGTCCATCATGGAGCAATCTTCAACTTCACCTGCAACTAGCAACGCTATAAGAGGGCTGAGCAAAGCGGTAACATAGCCAAGCAACGGTTTGCTAGGAAGGGTGAAAAGGTTAGAGGCTGACATGGCAATATGGGAGACATGGTAAACAAGGGATAGGCAGCGCATCATAGCGATAGAACGAAGCAACTAGCAAGCAAGATAGAAGTGATATCGAGGGTAAATGTCATCTTGCCTGAGATCCCGATAGGAAGAAGAACGAGTCCATGAAGAAGACAAACGAACGTAGTCGAACGAGTCCTCACAACTCCGGAACGAAACCGAAGCTAACGAGAGAAGCAACCGGAAAGAAGCAAACAACATGGTAAACACACAAGCATAGTCATGGCATGATGCACAACCAAGTATGATGCATGTCCGGATTAAAGAGGCATGGCATGGCAAGGTGAAGCAAACAACACTACAAATTTAAGTGGAGCTCAATATGCAACGAGTTGCATATTGACGAAACACCACAACAATTATTTAGTTCTCTCTCGTTTAGGCTAACCAACAATATTAAATGTTATTAAACATGGCAAGGGGTGAAGCATAATTGAACTACATATTTAGGCAAGTTTAAATGAGGCCGGAAACAACAAACAACAATTCCGGAAAATCCCCATATGTCATTTAGCAATTAAAGCAAACAACAATTTTAAGCATTTAAATGTTGTTATCATGATGCAGATGAGATATACAAGTTTTATGCAATTTTTATGAAAATGTTGACATGAGCATGATAGGGAGCATCTGGTCACCATGGCGGAACAAAAGGGGTGCCACGGCAACGATAACGAAAATGGTGCCACGGCAACATTCCGGTCCCGATAACTCGAGTGAGATACCGATGCAAACGAGAAGTGTGACGTGAGCGAGTCATGCAAGATGGTGATCCCGGCTACCGGGTTCCCACGGGTTAGTGGCATGGAAACGAGTGACAATTCGGACACGGTGCAAACATATCGTACATCTCATACATGCAAGGGCATCTCATCGCGGTCGTCTCGGGTTATACCTTTGAAGCGAGCGTTTCCGGACGGAACGAGTCATCGAGGGAAGTAGTTGTTCACGTGGCGACGGTAGTGGTACATATCGTAGTGGAAGTAGTTGTTCATGTCCCGTGGATGTTCGGGGTCCACGGGGTCTTTGAGGGTCGACGGTAGTGGTACACATGGTAGATGAACTTGGCGATCCGAAGGGGTACTTGGCGGGTCGTCGAGGTACGCGTTCTTGGCGATCCCATAGACGCGGTAGAGGTACTTGACGCGTCACCATGTAGTCGAACTTGGCAAGCGATGGTCGTCGTGGTACTTGGCGTCTCACCGTGTAGTTGTACACGGAGTCGAACAGAGGGCCTTGGCGAAACCAGGGTGCATCTTGGCGGTCTCGTCTCAGTCTCCAAACCAAAACGAAGCAAGGCAAAAGACTCGGAGCGGTGGTGGTCAGCAGGTGCATGAAGGGGAAGCAGGAGCAGAGGTGTGGCGGAGCTCGGGACACCATGGCAGCAGAATCTCGGGGCCGAGGACGAGGTCGAGCAGAAGGCAGGGAGGCTGCGGGCTCCTCCGGGCGCAGACGAAGACGATGGCGGGCACGAGGAGAAGGCAGGGGGGCGCTGAACGAGCTTGAGGGCGACGGAGGGCCGCCGGAGTTGGCCGTCCCGGTGGAGTTGCGGAGGCCGGGCGTGGGGCTGATGGAACGGGACGCGATGGAGGCGAGGAGGCCGACGGGGCTCCGGCCTGGCTCTCTTCTCCGGCGAGGGCAGAGCGCGGGAGCAAGGGGAGGACCCTGGAGGCGGGGCGACGAGCGAGAGGAGGGTTCGGGCGCGGTGGAGAGCTCGGCAGCGGGGCCAGCAGCGGCAGCCGCGGGAGGCCGAGGCCGGCAGGGCGCGGGGGCGCTCGAGAAAGGGAGGCGTCGCGAGGTGGAGATGGTTCAGCGGCGGGGTCGTGCGCGAGGTGAGAGGCGAGAGGGAGATGGGGATCGAGAGGAGGGAGTGGGGTCGAGCGCTGGCGCAGCTCCCTGGCGATGCGGGGCTGCGTGCGATGGGGATCGCTGAATGAAGGTGGCGGCGCACAGGGGAACGAGGGGAGATCGATGGAGAGGGGACTGGGCTAGGGTTAGGAGGGAGTTAGGTGGGCTGGGCCTTGAGAGGCCGGTTGGGCTTTAGGAGGTTAGATGGGCTGGCCTAGTGGGCTGGCTGCAGCTCTCTTCTCCCTCTCTCTTATATTTTCTTTAGCAGAAAACAATTAAAGAGAAGAAAAAGAAAGAGAGGGTTAGGGAAAGATAAAAGCGCAAGGGGATAATTTTCCCGGACTCACAAAAATGAGTTTGTTCCGAGAAAAATAGAAAGACCATGATTGAAAGATGTAAATTCAAACATTTAATTCAAATGGGTTTGAACTAGGACTTGATGAAAGGAAGGTCCAAAAATGTGCGGATTTTTGGGGAGTGCCGGGAAATGACGAAATAATTTATTGGACAACATTTGAGGTCAAAGGCATGGGGAATTATTTTGCAAGTGTGTTTTGGTGATTTCCGAAATAAAGAAATATTTAATATAGCTCCCTAATATTGGAGGAGACTTTGAATATGTTTTAAAGAGAAATCACCATGTGAATCCCTCGATTTAAATGGATCAAAAAATCCATACAATTTATTTAGTTGAGTTTTTAAAAATTAAATGGCATGATGGCATGATGACATGATGCAATGCAAAAATAAAAGAGCAAGCAAAAAAGAAACACACGGCGAAACTCGGAATAGCTGTAAGTCTTCTGAAGCATCGGTCTTGGGGCGTTACAACACTCCAGCACTACAAGAGGATCTCGTCCCGAGATCTAGGATGGCACCGGAGGGAAGCGGAAGAGCAAGAGAGGGGGTAAAAGAACCTTGAGAGGTTGAAAACTTGAAAGAAAGAACCTTGAGAGGTTGAAAACTTGAAAGAAAGAACACAACGGAGTTGAACACAATAGAGAGCACTGCGGTAGAAAATAGAAACAAGGAACACCATGTGAACCTTGAAGGATGCAAAGCAATGAATGACGAGTACAATGGACAAGAAGGAATTCGAAACCACTCTCGTTGAAACAAGATAAACAAGGAACAAGGAAGATCAA
The DNA here is from genome assembly GCF_002162155.2 of Triticum dicoccoides. NCBI lineage: Eukaryota > Viridiplantae > Streptophyta > Magnoliopsida > Poales > Poaceae > Triticum > Triticum dicoccoides. Next base: position 764,989,524 of record NC_041384.1, on the reverse strand, counting down.
ATTCGGACAACACTCCGATTGAAAAGAGATGCAAGACTTGATAAGATGAAAAGAACTTGAAGAGATGACACAACATTCCGGTTAAATGGATAAGCACGAAAAGAACACGATCCTCACAATTCGAGATGATGAGTGAAAAGAGCAACATCACAATGCCTCCGGAAAAAATAATAGAAGATAGATCATTGGAATAACAGAATGGAGAAGAAAATGCCAACTTCTGCCACAAATGAGCTTGGAAAGCATCCTTGCAAAGAAGAATTGAACGGAGTTGTTGGAAAATCAACAACGAAAAGCACAAGCTTGTTGTGGGCTTATGGCAAACATCGCAAAATTATGAGGTCACAACCGGCCACTAACGGAAACAATTGCTTGCTTGAGATCAATGAAGAGATGAAAACTGCTTTTGCCGAGAGGATAGGAGAAAACTTGGATCATTGATAAGCACCACAAATAGCAACATTCCTTAGGGAAGGCTTTAGGTAAAATCTATACCAAGATAACTCCAACGAAGAGATTAATGGATTTAAAATACCTCATTCTTGACAACATGTGAAACGCGAAACAAGAATGGAAATTGTCAAGAATGATATAACACCATCTCAAAAGATAAGGTAGAAAGAATTGCACTTCGGAATGCAAGATGAAGAATGCTTGAACTCCTCTGAAAAGAATCTCTAAGAACACTTCGAGAAGGAATTAAATCCTTGATGAACCATCATGTCAAGCCTCCATGGAGAACTCCGGTAATAAAAGGATGATAAAAAGAAAGGGAAGTTGAAAACACAAGGTGAAGCCTTGCGATGATTTAGATGAAGCTTCGCGATGATATAACCGAGAAAACTTGGAACTCCAGAAAAGGAAAAGATGAAGCACTAGAGTCGAGAATTACTTCATCATGAACAATCTCCAAAAGAAAAGAATTGAATCACCTCGAGGAAATAAGAATAAGATTTATTGTATGTTTATCCTTCATCAAATTAAATTGATGACAAGCAATGGATTTGGCATACTACTTATTCCCGTAGAAAGGATTAAGAGAGATATAGCGCAAACTTCAGAAGGTATTGATGGAACCACCGGTGGGATTTGGAAACAACGAATGAATTGATACGATAACGAAGGAAGAGAAATCTTGAACGAACCACCGTAAGAATTGAAAATGAAAGTAGCAATGGCACAATTCACCGGGAAGAATTGGAAAATGAATGAAGATACTTGAGGGGATTTAGATACATGAGAACGAAGAGATCGTGAACTGATTAGAGGGTATTTGAACGATGCACGGGTAAGATTTGGAGAACAAGGGTTGAAGGTTGAGAATGAGTAATATTCAGAAATGATTATCAAGAAAGGAAGCAACTCCTGAAATGCGTCGGATGGTTGAAAATAATTCTCACAATCGAAAACAAATATGAGAGGATGGTATAAAGCTAGAACCATGAATCTTCAAGAGAAAGGACAAGATTTAGGAGAAATCCTTCTTCGGTCTTCAAAATTCGAGAATGACGACGAGAAACACCACCATGAATTGTTGGGATACTCCGGGATGAAAATTAGAAAGGTTGAACCAACGACGAAAGAATTTGAAAGATCTTGGAGAAAGACATTTGACTGATGATAATTCATTCTTACGTCAAACTTCGAAAAGAATTTGGGAATAGCTCCGGGAAAATTAGAAGAGTCAGGTAAGATCCTGGGAAAAGACCTGTGGGTTAGGGCCCACTCAAAAGGAAAACACCGTTGAATGATTGATTGAAAAGGGGGGATTGCACCGGTTGAATTAAATGGCTTGAATAAGGTAACAACCTCGAAATAATTTGGACGGATTGAGAATGGACAGACGGGCCTTCTGAGATATATTCAACACTTGAGAACGAAGGAATAGCGAGAATTGAATGATTAAGGGATACACCGGCATGGGATAGCATTTGAACGAGGATAAGGATATGATCAACACCAAAAGCTTGAGGTAAATCCACCGGAGAAGAATACGAGAATGAAGAATGATGAACTTGAAACTCCTGGCCAACTTCATGAAAATCACCGGGTAAGAACATTGATTGCAAGGAGTGAAGAGGCTTCACATGAATAAATGGATACTTGATTAACATATATGAGTCCTTGAAGAAAAGGGTGGGAGGGTGGGGAAAACAAAGACAACTTGGGATGGATGGAAGAAACACCGTTGAGAAAACTTAGAATTGATCTTGCGGATGGGAGAATGATGGGATCATCTCGAAGAGAAGCACACCGGTAGGAAAAGAATTAACATGACAACATCAATGATTAAGAAGGATTAGCATTCATATAGAAATATGAGAACACCGTTTAGGAAAGGTATGGATTCAACATTTGACTTCGAAGCAACTCGAATACCACAAATGAAACAAAACCAGGGATTTGGCTTGCAGAATAAGCCGGAACAAACATATGATAGAGATTTTGTCCGAAGTTTTCGTGGTGGGGCCCACACGGGCTCGAGTGTACAGCACCATCATGTACAAGACAGTGCACATGACATACGAAGTGTCCCCGAACCAGCATAGCCAAGGGTTCTTTAAGACACAACGAGACCACTGTAAAAATGACCGTGGAAAGGCGGACCACTAGACGTCAAACCCCAATCTCATATCATGCATCTGTCGAAAAGATATTCTAGGAGCTACTTGAATTCCCACCTATAAAACTCCCGAAACTTTCTGGTTATGCAATCTGGTGTTGGGGATACAGGGGAAGCAATATATATCTCACCCAAAACTAACAATTCCTACATCCAGTTGTATCCATCCGTCAACACATAACCAAGAAACCTTCGGAAATCGTGTACCTCAACCTTCGAAAAGCATCCGTTATACAAGCTATGGCAATACTCTCGAGCTCGCCCCAGTACTGGGTTATCGAGGTTATCTCACCAACAACTGAATAAAAGAGATTTTCGATGTCAGCAAAACTCAGGTATTCCAGAACTGCAACGATAAATTTGTGACGACAACACCTCGGAGCTCAACTCCCCGGGTCAATGCCACATAATAGCCAGGAGGCACCAAGAACAATGTTCTCGTCACAAAACCATCGGAACGATTCCAAGATACCCGCGTGATCCTAAAAAAATTTAGTGAAATTTGAGGAGAGGAAAGTCAAAACATCTACGTCAGGAGACCTCACCAGAGCGACGAAGGGACTGAGGAGTAAAAAGAATCCTACTCTCCGATATATATAATCCTAAGACTCAAAACATTTTTGTTCTAGACTCAACAACGCCAGCAAACAATCAAGCAGGGGGCTCCTAAGTCGGGGATGGCTCTGATTACCAACTTGTAACACCCACGATGCGGCTATATCTCCCACGTGTCGAAGCATGACTTAGAGGCATAACCGCATTGCGGTTTTGTCACAAGAAGGGTCATCTTCACACAATCCCATGTAATGAACAAGAATGGGATAAAGAGTTGGCTTACAATCGCCAATTCACCCAATGAACATATAATAAATCATACATCATTCAGAGTACACACATGGTCCGACTACGGACGAAGCCAAAAGAAAAGAAGATAACCCAACTGCTAGATCCCCGATCGTCCCGACTGGGCTCCACTACTGATCAACAAGAAACGAAACATAGCAACGACCAAGGTCTTCATTGAGCTCTCATCTGAGCTCGGTTGCATCACCTGCACTGGTTTCATCGGCACCTGCAACTGTTGTGATAGTATCTGGTGAGTCACGAGGACTCAGCAATCTCAAAACCCGCGAGATCAAGACTATTTAAGCTTATAGGTAGGAAGTGGTAAAGTGGTGAGGCTGCAGCAGCGACTAAGCATATATGGTGGCTAACATACGCAAATAAGAGCGAGAAGAGAGCAAATGGAACGGTCATGAAGCTAGCAATGATCAAGAAGTGATCCTGAACTCCTACTTACGTCAAACATAACCCAAAACCATGTTCACTTCCCGGACTCCGCCGAAAAGAGACCATCACGGCTACACACGCGGTTGATGCGTTTTAATTCGGATCAGGTGTCAAGTTATCTACAACCGGACATTAACAAATTCCCATCTGCCTATAACCGCAGGCACGGCTTTTGAAAGATTATATACCCTGCAGGGGTGTCCCAACTTAGCCCATGACAAGCTCTCGCGATCAACGAAGGAATAGACCTTCTCCCAGGAAGACCCAATCAGACTCGGAATCCCGATTTACAAGACATTTCAACAATGGTAAAACAAGACCAGCAAAGCCTCCCGCTGTGCCGACAAATTCCGATAGGAGCTGCACATATCTCGTTCTCAGGGCACACCGGATTGTCCAAACTTCCGGTAGGCCAGCCCAGAGTTGCCCCTGGTGGCCACCGGCGGCTGACAGGTTGGACCAACACTCACAACGAGCACTGGCCCGGGGGGGTAAAATAAAGATGACCCTTGAGTCTGCAGAACCCAAGGGAAAAAGGCTTAGGTAGGCAAATGGTAAAACCAAGGTTGGGCCTTGCTGGAGGAGTTTTATTCAAAGCGAACTGTCAAGGGGGTCCCATAAATCACCCAACCGCGTAAGGAACGTAAAATCCGGGAACATAACACCGGTATGACGGAAACTAGGGCGGCAAGAGTGGAACAAAACACCAGGCATAAGGCCGAGTCTTCCACCCTTTACCAAGTATATAGATGTATTAATTAAATAAGAGATATTGTGATATCCCAATCATAATCCTGTCCATCATGGAGCAATCTTCAACTTCACCTGCAACTAGCAACGCTATAAGAGGGCTGAGCAAAGCGGTAACATAGCCAAGCAACGGTTTGCTAGGAAGGGTGAAAAGGTTAGAGGCTGACATGGCAATATGGGAGACATGGTAAACAAGGGATAGGCAGCGCATCATAGCGATAGAACGAAGCAACTAGCAAGCAAAGATAGAAGTGATATCGAGGGTAAAGGTCATCTTGCCTGAGATCCCGATAGGAAGAAGAACGAGTCCATGAAGAAGACAAACGGACGTAGTCGAACGAGTCCTCACAACTCCGGAACGAAACCGAAGCTAACGAGAGAAGCAACCGGAAAGAAGCAAACAACATGGTAAACACACAAGCATAGTCATGGCATGATGCACAACCAAGTATGATGCATGTCCGGATTAAAGAGGCATGGCATGGCAAGGTGAAGCAAACAACACTACAAATTTAAGTGGAGCTCAATATGCAACGAGTTGCATATTGACGAAACACCACAACAATTATTTAGTTCTCTCTCGTTTAGGCTAACCAACAATATTAAATGTTATTAAACATGGCAAGGGGTGAAGCATAATTGAACTACATATTTAGGCAAGTTTAAATGAGGCCGGAAACAACAAACAACAATTCCGGAAAATCCCCATATGTCATTTAGCAATTAAAGCAAACAACAATTTTAAGCATTTAAATGTTGTTATCATGATGCAGATGAGATATACAAGTTTTATGCAATTTTTATGAAAATGTTGACATGAGCATGATAGGGAGCATCTGGTCACCATGGCGGAACAAAAGGGGTGCCACGGCAACGATAACGAAAATGGTGCCACGGCAACGATAACGAAAATGGTGCCACGGCAACATTCCGGTCCCGATAACTCGAGTGAGATACCGATGCAAACGAGAAGTGTGACGTGAGCGAGTCATGCAAGATGGTGGGGTGATCCCGGCTACCGGGTTCCCACGGGTTAGTGGCATGGAAACGAGTGACAATTCGGACACGGTGCAAACATATCGTACATCTCATACATGCAAGGGCATCTCATCGCGGTCGTCTCGGGTTATACCTTTGAAGTGAGCGTTTCCGGACGGAACGAGTCGTCGAGGGAAGTAGTTGTTCACGTGGCGACGGTAGTGATACATATCGTAGTGGAAGTAGTTGTTCATGTCCCGTGGATGTTCGGGGTCCACGGGGTCTTCGAGGGTCGACGGTAGTGGTACACGTGGTAGATGAACTTGGCGATCCGAAGGGGTACTTGGCGGGTCGTCGAGGTACGCGTTCTTGGCGATCCCGTAGACGCGGTAGAGGTACTTGACGCGTCACCATGTAGTCGAACTTGGCAAGCGATGGTCGTCGTGGTACTTGGCGTCTCACCGTGTAGTTGTACACGGAGTCAAACAGAGGGCCTTGGCGAAACCAGGGTGCATCTTGGCGGTCTCGTCTCAGTCTCCAAACCAAAACGAAGCAAGGCAAAAGACTCGGTGCGGTGGTGGTCGGCAGGTGCATGAAGGGGAAGCAGGAGCAGAGGTGTGGCGGAGCTCGGGACGCCATGGCAGCAGAATCTCGGGGCCGAGGACGAGGTCGAGCAGAAGGCAGGGAGGCTGCGGACTCCTCCGGGCGCAGACGAAGATGGCGGCGGGCACGAGGAGAAGACAGGGGGCCGCTGAACGAGCTTGAGGGCGACGGAGGGCCGCCGGAGTTGGCCGTCCCGGTGGAGTTGCGGAGGCCGGGCGTGGGGCTGATGGAACGGGACGCGACGGAGGCGAGGAGGCCGACGGGGCTCCGGCCTGGCTCTCTTCTCCGGCGAGGGCGGAGCGCGGGAGCAAGGGGAGGACCCTGGAGGCGGGGCGACGAGCGAGAGGAGGGTTCGGGCGCGGTGGAGAGCTCAGCAGCGGGGCCAGCAGCGGCAGCCGCGGGAGGCCGAGGCCGGCAGGGCGCTCGAGAAAGGGAGGCGTCGCGAGGTGAGAGGCGAGAGGGAGATGGGGATCGAGAGGAGGGAGTGGGGTCGAGCACTGGCGGCGCTCCCTGGCGATGCGAGGCTGCGTGCGATGGGGATCGCTGAACGAAGGTGGCGGCGCACAGGGGAACGAGGGGAGATCGATGGAGAGGGGACTGGGCTAGGGTTAGGAGGGAGTTAGGTGGGCTGGGCCTTGAGAGGCCGGTTGGGCTTTAGGAGGTTAGATGGGCTGGCCTAGTGGCTGGCTTTAGCTCTCTTCTCCCTCTCTCTTATATTTTCTTTAGCAGAAAACAATTAAAGAGAAGAAAAAGAAAGTGAGGGTTAGGGAAAGATAAAAGCGCAAGGGGATAATTTTCCCGGACTCACAAAAATGAGTTTGTTTCGAGAAAAATAGAAAGACCATGATTGAAATATGTAAATTCAAACTCATTTGAATTTAATTCAAATGGGTTTGAACTAGGACTTGATGAAAGGAAGGTCCAAAAATGTTTGGATTTTTGGGGAGTTCCGGAAAATGACGAAATAATTTATTGGACAACGTTTGAGGTCAAAGGCATGGGGAATTATTTTGCAAGTGTGTTTTGGTGATTTCCGAAATAAAGAAATATTTAATATAGCTCCCTAATATTGGAGGAGACTTTGAATATGTTTTAAAGAGAAATCACCATGTGAATCCCTCGATTTAAATGGATCAAACAATCCATACAATTTATTTAGTTGAGTTTTTGAAAATTAAATGGCATGATGGCATGATGACATGATGCAATGCAAAAATAAAAGAGCAAGCAAAAAAGAAACACACGGCGAAACTCGGAATAGCTGTAAGTCTTCTGAAGCATCGGTCTCGGGGCGTTACAGGGGGGGCACCGCACACGGCTAAGGAACGATCGTAGATCAACTTGTGTTGTCGTGCCTAGAGGTGCCCCCCTGCCCCTGTATATAAAGGAGCAAGGGGGGAGGAGGCGGCCGGCCTAGGAGGGGCGCGCCAAGGGGAGTCCTACTCCCACCGGGAGTAGGACTCCCTCCTTCCTTGTTGGAGTAGGAGAAGGGGGGAAAGAGGGGGAGAGGAGGAAGGAAAGGGGGGCCGCACCCCTTGTCCAATTCGGACCAGAGGGGGGCTGCGCGCCTCCTTCCTTTCGGCCTCTCTCCTCTATTCCCGTATGGCTCAATAAGGCCCATATACTCCCCGGCGAATTCCCGTAACTCTCCGGTACTCTGAAAAATACCCGAATCACTCGGAACCTTTCCGAACTCCGAATATAGTCGTCCAATATATCGATCTTTACGTCTCAACCATTTCGAGACTCCTCGTCATGTCCCCGATCTCATCCGGGACTCCGAACTCCTTTGGTACATCAAAACTCATAAACTCATAATATAACTGTCATCGAAACCTTAAGTGTGCGGACCCTACGGGTTCGAGAACTATGTAGACATGACCTAGAACTATTCTTGGTCAATAACCAATACCGGAACCTGGATGCCCATATTGGCTCCTACATATTCTACGAAGATCTTTATCGGTCAAACCGCATAACAACATACGTTGTTCCCTTTGTCATCGGCATGTTACTTGCCCGAGATTCGATCGTCGGTATCCAATACCTAGTTCAATCTCGTTGCCGGCAAGTCTCTTTACTCGTTACATAATGCATCATCCCGCAACTAACTCATTAATCACATTGCTTGCAAGGCTTATAGTGATGTGCATTACCGAGAGGGCCCAGAGATACCTCTCCGACAATCGGAGTGACAAAACCTAATCTCGAAATACGCCAACCCAACATGTACCTTTGGAGACACCTGTAGTACTCCTTTATAATCACCCAGTTACGTTGTGACGTTTGGTAGCACCCAAAGTGTTCCTCCGGTAAACGGGAGTTGCATAATCTCATAGTTACAGAAACATGTATAAGTCATGAAGAACGCAATAGCAACATAGTATGCTAGGCTAACGGAATGGGTCATGTCAATCACATCATTCTCCTAATGATGTGATCCCATTAATCAAATGACAACACATGTCTATGGTTAGGAAACATAACCATCTTTGATTAATGAGCTAGTCAAGTAGAGGCATACTAGTGACTATATGTTTGTCTGTGTATTCACACATGTATCATGTTTCCGGTTAATGCAATTCTAGCATGAATAATAAACATTTATCATGAAATAAAGAAATAAATAATAACTTTATTATTGCCTCTAGGGCATATTTCCTTCAGTTGCTGTTGTGCAAATCAAAGGGATCGCGCAAAGTTCAGTACATGTTCTTCTTTGTCTTCCTTGGTAATGGTGAGGGTGGCCGGCGGTGCCGGACTCTTCGCATCGAGATGATGTTCCATCTACGCGCCCTTGATCTGGGGTAGGACGATGGCCTTCCAGAGCAGGAAGTTCCCCTCGTCAGCTTCTCTTGCGGCGGTGATCCGAGGAAGGAGTTGGTGGAGGTGGAGGTGGACGATGACGCAAAAGTGGAGGAGGTGTCGGTGGTGAGCGCAACCATGGTGCTAGCCGTCATGGCGGCGGTGGTGGTGGACATGGTTGTGGTCGCCTGGGTAGCTAGATGCGGTCTCTATCCAATCTATCGAGGAAGAGGCTCTGTTACCATGTAAACTTTGGTGGAAGCGTTGAACCCTTTGCTCGGGCCGCATCTCTATTTATATCACATGTGTGCCGTGGCTTACAAGGGATCGAGAGAGATCGTGATCGATCGGTACAGGAGATCAAGGAGGTTACAACAGAAGAAGAGATAGAAAGATACAAGTTTAAAACACCTCTCCTATCTCTATACAATATCATCTAACATGTGCCACTTACGATCCCTCATGTCCATCCTCCTTCTAGCCTTGTTTCACCCGTGTGCCTTTTCCGTTCAATTATTTATTATCAGCATAAATCTCTGTTTTCCCTTCCTGGTCAGTATTGATTCTCGAGGCAGCTTAATGATTTCACATCACACGCGTTAATGAACAGATGAAAAGGGATATAAGGGAGCGCTTATGCATGCGAGCAAGAGGAAGCAAGGTTCGTCCTGGCTTGGTCAGGGTAGTTTGATCCCTCGTTCAGACCATTATACTTTTGCCTCGTGTGCACAGCAGTGGTGGGCTGCCTCCAGATTTTACGGTTAATTTACGGGCTTCTTTCTTTGGGCCAGGAAGAAATGGTAAGTCTTACGAACGAACGACCAGCAATACAGTTGACTGCGCATCTAGCCAGTGCGCCATGCTAACTCGAGTGCCAAATTGGCAATGTGGTATATAAAGAACGAACTGGTACGCCAAAACTAAAAGAACAGCCTGCAAAACATTCCCAAAAACATGCGTCTGGCGGATTGAGCACACGACCTGAACCTAGTGAACCGCGTAGCCACTCTATTCATTTGCTTGCTTGTCTAAAAATGCTAGCTCAGTTAATATAAACTATATGTGGAAAAAGAAAATGAAGTTCTTTTGAAATTTCAAACGTTGTTTCTTTTTCATAAAAGTATATATATTTAGAAAGCCGAAACATTTTTGAATTTCCCAAAACATTTTGAACGTACGATTACGCAAACAAATTTTCTGCAAACGAACAAATTTTGAATTTCCCAAACATTTTTTGAATTTGTGACATTTCTTTAAAGTCGAACATGTTTTCAATCTTGAGAACAAATTTTGAAACGGAGAACAAATCTGGAAGCACAAAATATTTTTTGAATCTTGAGAACAAATGTTGAAACAGAGAACAAATTTGGAAGCGAGAACAATTTTTTAAAGCACAAATTGTTTTAATCTTCAGACCAAATTTTGAAATAGAGAACAATTTTGAAAAATACCGAACAAATTTGGAAGAGAGAACAATTTTTTAAATCACGAACATTTTTTTAATCTTCAGAACAAATTTTGAAATAGAGAACAATTTTGAAAAATCCCGAACAAATTTGGAAGCGTGAACAATTTTTCAAAATTATGAACAACTTTTTCAAAATGCGAACATTTTTAAAAAAACAGGAACAAAATTGCTAAAACACTGACATTTTTAATTTATGAATATTTTATGAAATTCTTGTTTGCGAAATGCGAATATTCTTTAAAAAATAGGCGAACAATTTTTAATTCCCAAAAAAATTGAATCTTGAGAACAAATTTTGAAATGGTGAACAGTTTTACAAAATCCTGAACAAATTTTGAAGCACGAACAATTTTTTAAAGCACGAACATATTTTGAAACGGAGAGAAATTTTGAAAAATTTCGAACAAATTTGGAAGTCCGAACAATTTTCTAAAGCACGAACATTTTTTGAATCTTGAGAACATATTTTGAAACCGAGAGAAATTTTGAAAAATCCCAAACAAATTTGGAAGCGCGAACATTTTTTGAATATGTGAACAAAAAATTGAAATTCAGTACATTTTCTGAATTTCAGAAGTTTTGTACTTTGTTGTGTAACGAGAACAAATTTTGAATTTTGAGAACATTTTTTGGTAACACGAACAAAATTTAAATTTTTTATTTTTTTTAAATGAAGAGAAGAAAAGAAAAGGAAATAAAAAAGAAAATCATAAAAATTTTGTAAAAACTATGAACATATTCTGAAAAAGAAAAATAAACTTGAAAAAGAAAGTGAAACAAGAAACAAAAAACGAAAAAATGAAAAAGAAACAGAAACGAAAAAAAGAGAAATAAAAAAACGATAGAAAGCCGAAAAAGAACCAGGAAAAAATGATACAGGAAAAAAAACCCGGTTTAGGGAACCTTCTGGAAGGTTCCCAAAACCGGTTTGGACTGGGCCGGCCCATTTCTGTCGCTCGCTGCGCTGCCCCTGTGCGATCGCTCGACAGTTTGCCGCAGCGAGCGGTGAATAGGATTTTCCGCTTGGTCGGGGTAGTTCGAGGGAGTGCCTATACGGCGCAGCATGCGCCAGGGTACGGACGCACACGCACCCCCTGTTGTACCCGCGCGCATTTTGGGCCGGCCTATGAGCGGCAGCGGGAAGCCCCCGCACGCCCATTTTTTTCTCTTGTATCGTTTTTTTCTCTTTAGCAAATAATACCGAGTTACTCAAAAAAAGGTGAATAATTCCGAATTTCAAAAACTATCGAAAATTCAAAAAATGTGAATTTGAAAACAGTTCACGGAGCCAAAAAATGTCAGTGGATCCGAATAATTTTCACAAATTTGAAAAATGTACATGATTTCAATTTGTTTTCCTTATTTCAAGGAATGCTACAGAATTTGTGTACTGATGAACATTTTTTTAATTTGCTGAACATTTTAAACATTATTGTGAACAATTTTTCCATATGATAAACATTTTTCAGTTAGCTGATTTTTCTGAAAAAATGGTGAACAAAAATTGAATTTGATGAACATTTTTCGAAATCGGTGAACAAATTTCAAATTTGAAGAACACTTTTTAAATGATGAAAAAATATTAAATTTGATGAACATTTTTTGAATTCGATGAACAAAAAATGTTCGTAGATTTGAAAAAGGAAATTCACAAAAAAGAGTATTCAAATTTTGAATATGATGAACATTTTTTCAGTTAGATGTTTTTTTTTTGAAAAAACATGGTGAATAAATTTTAATTTGATGAATAAATTTTGAATTTTGTTAACATTTTTTGAAATCAGTGAACAAAAATTTGATGAACATTTTTTTCAATGATGAAAAAATTTCGAATTTGATGATTTTTTTTAATATGATAAACATATTTGGAAATCAATGAATATTTTTTGAGTTTGACAAACAGAATTTAAATTGAGTGAACATTTTTTCAATTCGATAAACAAAAAAATGTTCATGGATTTGAGAAGATAATTCGTAAAAAAAGAAAAGGAAAATAGGAAGGAAAAACAAAAAAAGAAAAGGAAAAACGAAAGGAAAACAGAAAAAGGAAATGAAATGAAAAACCAAAAGATGAAAAAGAAAACCAGAAAACAAATCCGGTTCAAGGAAGGTCGTAGAACCTTCCCAAAAACGGTTGGGGGTGAATCCCGAATTTAATGGGCCGGCCCGTAGGAATTCCAACGCTCGATGGGGGGTGCGCGCTATGTCGATAGCTGGCGACCTGCGCGCCGTATTGGAATCGCCGTAGTTCGATCTCGTTCAGACCATTTATACTTTTGCCTCGTGTGCCCAGCGAAGTGATAGGCTGCCTTCAGATTTTACGTTTAATTTATGGGCTTCTTTCGTCGGGCCAATATGCAGGGCCCAGCTAAGTGACGTGCAAAAACACATCCAGCCTACGAACCTAGGAAGAAACGGTAAGTCTTACGAACGAACGATGACGGACGAAAACGTACATGTACGAAAAAACTGATCAAATTACTGTGGTAATAAGAAGCGATAGCCTCTTTATTTTACTAGCAAATATGCCCGTGCGTTGCAACGGAAGACAAAAAATTATGGCTAACCAAATAAGTATGACTCAATATACTAATATATGAGCATACTCTATTTCAACACAGTGGATCATCATGTTGCCATTTTTTCTCACTGTAGCAGATGATGGTCTTGATGTCCACGTGGTCACAATGCATTCGACGTGGTAAATCCCAAGACTATGAGTTTGCCAGTGCATGCCACACTTGTCAGTATGTTGCGCAAGGGAATATTTACAACTTTAAAAACAAATCTCGTTGATCACGAACTACTCCCAACGCCAAGACATATAAAGACTTTTGAAAAACTAATTAAATCCTAGATATAAAATACTTTTGAATCAGTGAACAGCTTTCCGAATCGACAAACATTTTCTTTTGAAATTTTTTATTTTCTCAAAAAAATCATGAACATTGGTTTTGTTTACAAAAAAAAATTAAATGCATGAACCAGTTTCGAATTCATTAACATTTTTTGACTCAACAAACAATTTTTGAGTCGATGAACTTTTTAAAAAAATTGGGGAACAAATTTTTAAAAACAAATATTTATTTTTATTTTTGTGAACATTTTCTAAAATGTCATGTACATTTTTTTCGGATTCCCGAATATGTTTCCAATACAAGGTAATTTTTTCAAAATCATGAACATGATTTTATTGCCCGACAATTTTTTCCAAATTGTGGTTATTTTTTACAATTTTGCGCACATTTTTGCCAAACCACCAACATTTTTTGAATCTGTAATTTTTTATGATTTTCTAAACATTTTTTGAATTCACATATTTTTTTATGATTTTCTCAAACTTTTTTTCGGAAATTCGCAACTTTAGAATATTGAAATCCCAAATTAATTTAAAGAAGAAAGAAAACAGAATGAGAAAAGAACAGACAAAAAAGTAAAATGAAAAAAAAAAGTGAAGCCCGCAGAATGATAAATAAAAGATGAGAAAGCTGGGGATCAAACCCCGGTCTCGTCGCTAGACATGCGATCGCCCAACCACTCTACTGCCCATCGTTCCATGACTTCTATTCGTCGCGGCCCTATTAAGCAACCAATGGATCGATGATTTGTGGTCCGAAAATCGAATCGTTTTTTCACTTACGGATGGCATTGATAGGTAATTTTTACCAATTTAGAGGGTAATTATAATGACGGACGATCAAAACCCAATTTGCTTTATTATTATTAGGTAAAAAGATTACTAGCAAATATGCCCGTGTGTTGCAACGGGAGAAAAGCTATTAGATGCACGTGCGATAGATATAAAAGAATTCTGAACCAAATGCCAGGATGAGATAAGGACTTTTAGAATGTAATTTCATAAAGTATGTCTGGGTGATGTCATGACGAGATAAGGGACTTTTAAAAAGTCATTTAAAAATAAAAAAATGTGATGGTCTCATCACGACTTGATTTTCTAACGTGTCATAATGAAAAAAATGTCGGTGATCAAACTGCATTGATGGACACTGCATGAGCTAGACTGATGAGTGAGTGCCTCGCCTTGACCTAGCGTAGCGGTGTTTATAATAATCAGTAATGTGGTACCAAAAAAATAAGGCAAAATAGAAATTTAGTCATTTTTATATAGCTTATAAAAATTAACCCATAGAAAGTTGTGTCAGTTTTTGAGGGCTCAGCGTTGTACAAGACATGGAAAACTTTTTTTATCCAAATCGAGGGACTGAATACAATCATGAAGCGACCCCTACAGATCTCCTGCGACGGTTCGTTATGTTCATTATTTATGGATCTGTTTTAATTTTTGTGAACATATTCCAAACTTTAATGGACATTTTTAAAGTTCCCTAATATGTTTTGAATACTGGATATGTTTAAAAAATCATGAACATTTTTTATTTCCTGAAAATTTATTTCAAATCATGATAGTTTTTTATAATACGTGAACAATTTTTTGAAATCATGATCATTTTATGATTTTCCGAATGTTTTTTTAATTCACAAACAGTTTATAATTTTTCAAGACATGGAAAACTTAGTTTATCCAAATCGAGGGACTGAATACAATCATGAAGCGACCCCTACAGATCTCCTGCGACGGTTCGTTATGTTCATTATTTATGGATCTGTTTTAATTTTTGTGAACATATTCCAAACTTTAATGGACATTTTTAAAATTCCCTAATATGTTTCGAATATTGGATATTTTTAGAAAATCATGAAACATTTTTATTTCCTGAAAATTTATTTGAAATCATGATAGTTTTTTATAATACGTGAACAATTTTTTGAAATCATGATCATTTTATGATTTTCCGAATGTTTTTTTAATTCACAAACAGTTTATAATTTTTCAAGAATTTTTTTGAAATATTGTTTTCCTGGAAATCGCGAATAAACTGAAAGAAGAAATAACTAAAACAGAAATGAGAACGTGAAAGGCAAAAAATGAAATAGAAAACAGGGGCGTTGCAACCTGCAAATGGACCGGCCCATTACCGTGTGTGGGAGGAGTAGACGCGCTTGCGAGAGAAAAAAGGTGGGCAGGCTGGGGATCGAACCTGGTCTTTGTGGTGGAGACGTGCAGCGCTGGCCACTGCGCTCAGCATATCTTCGTGTCATATAAGGGGATCTCGGCATATATAAACCAGAACCAACATCACGATGCGTGAACCATTTTTTTGCCACTTACGGGTGGCATTTGTGGGTAATTTTTGCCAACTTTGAGGGTATTTTTTATGACGTACGGACGGAAACCCAATTGTCTTTATTATTAGGTAAAGATATAAAAAAAATAGGTATAGATATAGATATGCGCAAGAATAGCTCCTTCTTTAACCAAAAATGTTCTTCTAAAAGAATTCTGAGGGTAGGCTAGAAGATATGCGAAGTAATCAGCCAAAAGGCACAAATTACCAGCAAACATATCCGTTGAAACTATCCGACGCCTTAGGAGTGAACCACAACATTTCTTAGACGCAGCGTACCAATCATCATCATTGGACTGCACTTGTACCTCCCACCACTTATCTAGCACATCATCATCATCATTTCAAAATTTACCGCCAACAAAACACTGAAAATGTACCCATATAAAAATTGACATCACAAATTTGACAATGCATATTGACATTGCAAAGTCACATTGCATACAAATTGATATTGTAGATTTCGTATGGAAAAACACATACAAATTCATGTATACATCGTAGCATATGTTTTAAAAAAGGAGGAAGAAACTTACCTTGGGCTAGCAAGCTAGAAGGAGGTCAGGTCCGACAGGTGGCGGTAGATGAGGGATGGGGAGGTGCGGCTAGTGGCGGACACCGGAGGCGAGTGCAAAGGTGCATGGAGGAGCGGGCGAGAGAGGAGGGACACGACTGTCTTGGCTTAGAGGAGAGAAGTGAGGCGACAACGTGATCACGGGGCAGGGAAGGGTGGAGCTACGTGGCGGCCAGTGCAACATAGTGGCGCATACAAGCATGGCGGCTCGAAAGCATATACAACAATGTAGGGATGGAGGCGACAACACATGGCAAAGTATGGGAAGATGACATGAGGCCTGACTCAGCGAAATGGACGACTCAGGTACCGGGGGTGAAGGAGAGCATGGAACGTGGGAGGTCAGCGAAGGGCAAACAAGGAGGCTTGGTGGCTCACACATGGCTGAAATTGTTGGAAATATGCCCTAGAGGCAATAATAAAATGGTTATTATTATATTTTTTGTTCATGATAATTGTCTATTGTTCATGCTATAATTGTATTATCCGGAAATCGTAATACAAGTGTGAATACATAGACCACAACAAGTCCCTAGTGAGCCTCTAGTTGACTAGCTCGTTGATCAACAGATATTCATGGTTTCCTGACGATGGACATTGGATGTCATTGATAACGGGATCACATCATTAGGAGAATGATGTGATGGACAAGACCCAATCCTAAGCATAGCACAAAGATCGTGTAGTTCGTTTCGCTAGAGCTTTTCCAAATGTCAAGTATCATTTCCTTAGACCATGAGATTGTGCAACTCCCGGATACCGTAGGAGTGCTTTGGGTGTGCCAAACGTCACAACGTAACTGGGTGACTATAAAGGTGCACTACGGGTATCTCCAAAAGTGTCTGTTGGGTTGGCACGAATCGAGACTGGGATTTGTCACTCCGTATGACGGAGAGGTATCTCTGGGCCCACTCGGTAATGCATCATCATAATAAGCTCAATGTGACCAAGTGTCTGGTCACGGGATCATGCATTACGGTACGAGTAAAGTGACTTGCAGGTAACGAGATTGAACGAGGTATTGGGATACCGGCGATCGAGTCTCGGGCAAGTAACATACCGATTGACAAAGGGAATTGTATACGGGATTGATTGAATCCTCGACATCGTGGTTCATCCGATGAGATCATCGAGGAGTATGTGGGAGCCAACATGGGTATCCAGATCCCGCTGTTGGTTATTGACCGGAGAGGCGTCTCGGTCATGTCTGCATGTCTCCTGAACCCGTAGGGTCTACACACTTAAGGTTCGGTGACGCTAGGGTTGAAGAGATATTAGTATGCAGTAACCCGAAAGTTGTTCGGAGTCCCGGATGAGATCCCGGACATCACGAGGAGTTCCGGAATGGTCCGGAGGTGAAGAATTATATATAGGAAGTGCAGTTTTGGCCATCGGGAAAGTTTCGGGGGTCACCGGTATTGTACCGGGACCATCGGAAGGGTCCCGGGGGTTCACCGGGTGGGGCCACCTATCCCAGAGGGCCCCATGGGCTGAAGTGGGAGGGTAACCAGCCCCTGGTGGGCGGGTGCGCGCCTCTTGGCCCCCCCTGCGCCTAGGGTTGGAAACCCTAGGGATGGGGGGCGCCTCCACTTGCCTTGGGGGGCAAGCCACCCCCTTGGCCGCCGCCCCCCTTGGAGATCTCATCTCCTAGGGCCGGCGCCCCCCAGGGGGCCTATATAAAGAGGGGGGAGGGAGGGCAGCCGCACGAAAGTCCCTGGCGCCTCCCTCTCCCCACGCACCACCTCTCCCTCTCGTAGAAGCTTGGTGAAGCCCTGTCGTGATCGCTGCTGCATCCACCACCACGTCGTCGTGCTGCTGGATCTTCATCAACCTCTCCTTTCCCCTTGCTGGATCAAGAAGGAGGAGACGTCTTCCCAACCGTACGTGTGTTGAACGCGGAGGTGTCGTCCGTTCGGCGCTAGGATCTCTGGTGATTTGGATCACGACGAGTACGATTCCCTCAACCCCGTTCTCTTGAACGCTTCCGCACGCGATCTACAAGGGTATGTAGATGCACTCCTCTCTCTCGTTGCTAGATGACTCCATAGATTGATCTTGGTGAAGCGTAGAAATTTTTTATTTTCTGCAACGTTCCCCAACAGTGGCATCATGAGCTAGGTCTATGCGTAGTTACTATGCACGAGTAGAACACAAAGCAGTTGTGGGCGTAGATGTTGTCAATTTTCTTGCCACTACTAGTCTTATCTTGCTTCGGTGGCATCGTGGGATGAAGCGGCCCGGACCAACCTTACACATACGCTTACGTGAGACAGGTTCCACCGACTGACATGCACTAGTTGCATAAGGTGGCTAGCGGGTGTCTGTCTCTCCCACTTTAGTTGGAGCGGATTCGATGAAAAGGGTCCTTATGAAGGGTAAATAGAAATTGGCATATCACGTTGTGGTTTTACGTAGGTAAGAAACGTTCTTGCTAGAAACCTATAGAAGCCACGTAAAAACTTGCAACAACAATTAGAGGACGTCTAACTTGTTCTTGCAGCATGTGCCATGTGACGTGATATGGCCAAAGAATGTGATGAATGATATATGTGATGTATGAGATGATCATGTTCTTGTAATCGGAATCACAATTTGCATGTCGATGAGTATGACAACCGGCAGGAGCCATAGGAGTTGTCTTTATTTTTTGTATGACCTGCGTGTCATTGAGAAACGCCATGTAAATTACTTTACTTTATTGCTAAACGCGTTAGCCATAGAAGTAGAAGTAGTCGTTGACGTGACAACTTCATGAAGACACGATGATGGAGATCATGATGATGGAGATCATGGTGTCATGCCGGTGACGAAGATGATCATGGCGCCCCGAAGATGGAGATCAAAGGAGCAATATGATATTGGCCATATCATGTCACTATTTGATTGCATGTGATGTTTATCATGTTTTGCATCTTATTTGCTTAGAACGACGGTAGCTTAATAAGATGATCCCTCGTAATAAGTTCAAGAAAGCGTTCCCCCTAACTGTGCACCGTTGCGAAGGTTCGTTGTTTTGAAGCACCACGTGATGATCGGGTGTGATAGATCCTAACGTTCGAATACAATGGGTGTAAGCCAGATTTACACACGGAATACACTTAGGTTGACTTGACGAGCCTAGCATGTACAGACATGGCCTCGGAACACGGAGGACTGAAAGGTCGAGCATGAGTCGTATAGAAGATACGATCAACATGAAGATGTTCGCCGATGATAACTAGTCCATCTCACATGATGGTCGGACACGGCCTAGTTGACTCGGATCATGTTTTCACTTAGATGACTAGAGGGATGTCTGTCTAAGTGGGAGTTCATTGAATAATTTGATTAAATGAACTTAATTATCATGAACTTAGTCTAAAAAACTTTGCAAAATGTCTTGTAGATCAAATGGCCAACGCTCATGTCCACCTCAACTTCAACGTGTTCCTAGAGAAAACCAAGCTGAAAGATGATGGCAACAACTATACGGACTGGGTCCGGAACCTGAGGATCATCCTCATAGCTGCAAAGAAAGATTATGTCCTAGAAGCACCGCTAGGTGAAGCACCCATCCCAGAGAACCAAGACGTTATGAACGCTTGGCAGTCTCGTGCTGATGATTACTCCCTCGTTCAGTGCAGCATGCTTTACAGCTTAGAACCGGGGCTCCAAAAGCATTTTGAGCAACACGGAGCATATGAGATGTTCGAAGAGCTGAAAATGGTTTTCCAAGCTCATGCCCGGGTCGATAGATATGAAGTCTCCGACAAGTTCTTCAGCTGTAAGATGGAGGAAAATAGTTCTGTCAGTGAGCACATACTCAAAATGTCTGGGTTGCACAACCGCTTAACTCAGCTAGGAGTTAATCTCCTGGATGATGCGGTTATTGACAAAATCCTTCAGTCGCTTCCACCGAGCTACAAGAGCTTTGTGATGAACTTCAATATGCAGGGGATGGAAAAGACCATTCCTGAGGTATATTCAATGCTGAAATCAGCAGAGGTAGAGATCAAAAAGGAACATCAAGTATTGATGGTGAATAAAACCACTAAGTTCAAGAAAGGCAAGGGTAAAAAGAACTTCAAGAAGGACGGCAAGGGAGTTGACGCGCCCGGTAAGCCAGTTGCCGGGAAGAAGTCAAACAATGGACCCAAGCCTGAGACTGAGTGCTTTTATTGCAAGGGAAGTGGTCACTAGAAGCGAAACTGCCCCAAGTACTTAACGGACAAGAAGGCCGGCAAAACCAAAGGTATATGTGATATACATATAATTGATGTGTACCTTACCAGTGCTCGTAGTAGCTCCTGGGTATTTGATACCGGTGCCGTTGCTCATATTTGTAACTCAAAGCAGGAGCTGCGGAATAAGCGGAGACTGGCGAAGGACGAGGTCACGATGCGCGTCGGGAATGGTTCCAAGGTCGATGTGATTGCCGTCGGCATGCTACCTCTACATTTACCTACGGGATTAGTTTTAAACCTCAATAATTGTTATTTAGTGCCAGCTTTGAGCATGAACATTGTATCTGGATCTCGTTTAATGTGAGATGGCTACTTATTTAAATCCGAGAATAATGGTTGTTCTATTTATATAAGAGATATGTTTTATGGTCATGTCCCGCTGGTCAATGGTTTATTCTTAATGAATCTCAAACGTGATGTTACACATATTCATAGTGTGAATACTAAAAGATGTAAAGTTGATAACGATAGTCCCACATACTTGTGGCACTGCCGCCTTGGTCACATTGGTGTCAAGCGCATGAAGAAGCTCCATGCTGATGGACTTTTAGAGTCTCTAGATTATGAATCGTTTGACACATGCGAACCATGCCTCGTGGGCAAAATGACCAAGAGTCCATTCTCCGGAACAATGGAGCGAGCAACCAACTTATTGGAAGTCATACATATTGATGTGTGCGGTCCAATGAGCGTTGAGGCTCACGGGGGATATTGTTATGTTCTCACTCTCACTGATGACTTGAGTAGATATGGGTATGTCTACTTGATGAAACACAAGTCTGAGACCTTTGAAAAGTTCAAGGAATTTCAGAATGAGGTAGAGAATCAACGTGACCGAAAGATAAAGTTCTTACGATCAGATCGTGGGGGAGAATATTTAAGTCACGAATTTGGTACGCACTTAAGAAAATGTGGAATCGTTTCACAACTCACGCCGCCTGGAACACCTCAGCGTAATGGTGTGTCTGAACGTCGTAATCGCACTCTATTGGATATGGTGCGATCTATGATGTCACTTACCGATTTACCGCTATCATTTTGGGGATACGCTCTAGAGACAGCTACATTCACTTTAAATAGGGCACCGTCTCAATCCGTTGAGACGACACCGTATGAATTATGGTTTGGGGAGAAACCTAAGCTGTCGTTTCTAAAAGTTTGGGGATGCGATGCTTATGTCAAGAAACTTCAACCTGAGAAGCTCGAACCCAAGTCAGAAAAATGCGTCTTCATAGGATACCCTAAGGAAACCATTGGGTATACCTTCTACTTAAGATCCAAGGGCAAGATCTTTGTTGCCAAGAACGGGTCCTTTCTGGAGAAAGAGTTTCTCTCGAAAGAAGTAAGTGGGAGGAAAGTGGAACTTGATGAAGTACTACCTCTTGAACTAGTAAGTAGCGCATCTCAGGAAGATGTTCTTGTGGTGCCTGCACCGACTGGAGAGGAAATTAATGATGATGATCAAGGTACTTCGGATCAAGTTACTACTGAACTTCATAGGTCCACGAGGACACGTTCCACACCAGAGTGGTATGACAACCCTGTCCTGGAAATCATGTTGTTAGACAACGGTGAATCTTCGAACTATGAAGAAGCAATGGCGGGCCCAGATTCCAACAAATGGCTTCAAGCCATGCAATCCGAGATAGGATCCATGTATGAAAACAAAGTATGGACTTTGACAGACTTGCCCGATGATCGGCGAGCAATAGAAAACAAATGGATCTTTAAGAAGAAGATGGACGCGGATGGTAATGTTACCATATATAAAGCTCGACTTGTTGCTAAGGGTTATCGACAAGTTCAAGGGATTGACTATGATGAGACATTCTCTCCCGTAGCGAAGCTGAAGTCCGTCCGAATCATGTTAGCAATTGTCGCATACTATGATTATGAGATATGGAAAATGGACGTCAAAACGGCATTCCTTAATGGTCACCTTAAGCAAGAACTGTATATGATGCGGCCGGAAGGTTTTGTCGACCCTAAGAATGCTAACAAGGTATGCAAGCTCCAGCGCTCCATCTTTGGGATGGTGCAAGCATCTCGGAGTTGGAACATTCACTTTAATGAGATGATCAAAGCGTTTGGGTTTATGCAGACTTATGGAGAAGCCTGCGATTACAAGAAAGTGAGTGGGAGCTCTGTAGCATTTCTCATATTATATGTGGATGACATACTTTTGATGGGAAATAATATAGAACTTTTGGACAGCATTAAGGCCTACTTGAATAAGTGTTTTTCAATGAAGGACCTTGGAGAAGCTGCTTACATATTAGGCATCAAGATCAATAGAGATAGATCGAGACGCCTCATAGGTCTTTCACAAAGCACATACCTTGATAAGATATTGAAGAAGTTCAATATGGATCAGTCCAAGAAGGGGTTCTTGCCTGTGTTGCAAGGTGTGAAATTGAGCTCGGCTCAATGCCCGACCACGACAGAAGATAGAGAAAAGATGAGTGTCGTCCCCTATGCCTCAGCCATAGGGTCTATCATGTATGCCATGACCTATACCAGACCTGATATAAACCTTGCAGTAAGTTTGGTAGAAAGGTACCAAAGTAATCCCGGCATGGAACACTGGACAGCGGTCAAGAACATCCTAAAGTACCTGAAAAGGACTAAGAAAATGTTTCTCGTATATGGAGGTGACGAAGAGCTCGTCGTAAAGGGTTACGTCGACGCTAGCTTCGACACAGATCTGGATGACTCTAAGTCACAAACCGGATACGTGTATATTTTCAATGGTGGGGCAGTAAGCTGGTGCAGTTGCAAGCAGAGCGTCGTGGCGGGATCTATATGTGAAGCGGAGTACATGACAGCCTCGGAGGCAGCGCATGAAGCTATCTGGGTGAAGGAGTTCATCACCGACCTAGGAGTCATACCCAATGCGTCGGGGCCGATCACACTCTTCTGTGACAACACTGGAGCTATTGCACTTGCCAAGGAGCCCAGGTTTCACAAGAAGACCAGGCACATCAAGCGTCGCTTCAACTCCATCCGTGAAAATGTTCAAGATGGAGACACAGATATTTGTAAAGTACATACGGATCTGAATGTAGCAGATCCGTTGACTAAACCTCTCCCTAGAGCAAAACATGATCAACACTAGAACGCAATGGGTGTTCGATACATCACAATGTAACTAGATTATTGACTCTAGTGCAAGTGGGAGACTGTTGGAAATATGCCCTAGAGGCAATAATAAAATGGTTATTATTATATTTCTTTGTTCATGATAATTGTCTATTGTTCATGCTATAATTGTATTATCCGGAAATCGTAATACATGTGTGAATACATAGACCACAACAAGTCCCTAGTGAGCCTCTAGTTGACTAGCTCGTTGATCAACAGATAGTCATGGTTTCCTGACTATGGACATTGGATGTCATTGATAACGGGATCACATCATTAGGAGAATGATGTGATGGACAAGACCCAATCCTAAGCATAACACAAAGATCGTGTAGTTCGTTTCGCTAGAGCTTTTCCAAATGTCAAGTATCATTTCCTTAGACCATGAGATTGTGCAACTCCCGATACCGTAGGAGTGCTTTGGGTGTGCCAAACGTCACAACGTAACTGGGTGACTATAAAGGTGCACTACGGGTATCTCCGAAAGTGTCTGTTGGGTTGGCACGAATCGAGACTGGGATTTGTCACTCTGTATGACGGAGAGGTATCTCTAGGCCCACTCGGTAATGCATCATCATAATGAGCTCAATGTGACCAAGTGTCTGGTCAAGGGATCATGCATTACGGTACCAGTAAAGTGACTTGTCAGTAACGAGATTGAACGAGATATTGGGATACCGACGATCGAGTCTCGGGCAAGTAACGTACCGATTGACAAAGGGAATTGTATACGGGATTGATTGAATCCTCGACATCGTGGTTCATCCGATGAGATCATCGAGGAGTATGTGGGATCCAACATGTGTATCCAGATCCCGCTGTTGGTTATTGACCGGAGAGGCGTCTCGGTCATGTCTGCATGTCTCCTGAACCCGTAGGGTCTACACACTTAAGGTTCGGTGACGCTAGGGTTGAAGAGATATTAGTATGCAGTAACCCGAAAGTTGTTCGGAGCCCCGGATGAGATCCCGGACGTCACGAGGAGTTCTGGAATGGTCCGGAGGTGAAGAAATATATATAGGAAGTGCAGTTTTGGCCATCGGGAAAGTTTCGGGGGTCACCTGTATTGTACCGGGACCACCGGAAGGGTCCCGGGGGTCCACCGGGTGGGGCCACCTATCCCGGAGGGCCCCGTGGGCTGAAGTGGGAGGGGAACCAGCCCCTGGTGGGCTGGTGCACCCCCCTTGGGGCCCCCTGCGCCTAGGGTTGGAAACCCTAGGGGTGGGGGGCGCCTCCGCTTGCCTTGGGGGGCAAGCCACCCCCTTGGTCGCCGCCCCCCTTGGAGATCCCATCTCCTAGGGCCGGCGCCCCCCCAGGGGGCCTATATAAAGAGGGGGGAGGGAGGGCAGCCGCACCAAAGTCCCTGGCGCCTCCCTCTCCCCACGCACCAGCTCTCCCTCTCGTAGAAGCTTGGCGAAGCCCTGCCGTGATCGCTGCTGCATCCACCACCACGTCGTCGTGCTGCTGGATCTTCATCAACCTCTCCTTTCCCCTTGTTGGATCAAGAAGGAGGAGACGTCTTCCCAATCGTACGTGTGTTGAACGCGGAGGTGCCGTCCGTTCGGCGCTAGGATCTCTGGTGATTTGGATCACGACGAGTACGACCCCCTCAACCCCGTTCTCTTGAACGCTTCCGCACGCGATATACAAGGGTATGTAGATGCACTCCTCTCTCTCGTTGCTAGATGACTCCATAGATTGATCTTGGTGAAGCGTAGAAATTTTTTATTTTCTGCAACGTTCCCCAACAGAAATTCTGGGATGAGTTTTTGGAGGACCAAAGCACACCCACGGAAATGGGTTGTGAGTATACCTGGCCATCCGCCAGGCCAAGGCTAAGAAAGCCCGAGGCAGAAAACCTAGGCGTAGGGTCGGACCTACTTTTCAGGGCCATGCTCGGCCTGTCATTGAAAAAGCCCGATGTTCCTTGGGTCAGACCCCTTCCCTAAAACACAAAGAACCCAAGCCCAGGCCCGGGCCAACGTGTCCTTCGGGCTTAAAACTCAAGACCAGGCCCAACCCACAGGAAAGACCAGGCCGGGTTGGGCCGGCCGGGCCGGGTATCCTATCGCCAGGTATAACTGTGAGGAGGGATGTGTGAATGTGTCATGTGTGCCTCCCACTTTTTGCTCAAAAAATGTGTGCCTCCCACTTTTTGCTCAAAAAATGTGTGCCTCCCACTTTTTTCCTAAACAATGTGTGCCTCGCACTTTTGGGGTCCACCATTCCACCTTTTTCGGCCATATCCCCCAAAGGTGTCTTGAGACCCCTTCCGAGGGGACCGCCGGAGACGCCTTACTTAACATCTAAGTCTTCTGGAGTTCCACCCTACCCTACCCACCCAACCCCCACCCACCACACTTAAGCCAACCATGGTTAGAACCTAACCACACCCTTGGGTTGGGTTAAGAACTCCCCCTAGATTAAGAAGCTAGGGTCGGATTTCCTTGAATCGAAAAAACAAATCCATGGTGGTAGCCCAAGACACCCGACGAGAAATGTCCCCGGGAATCTAGATCGTCCTCTGTCGCCTCCGTCGTGTCTCCTCTCCGTTCCCTCCGCCAGTATAACCTCGTTCCTCCCCTCCCTCCCTGTGTGCAAGTCCAATCCCAAGCCACCGCCGAGCACCCTCCCTCATCACCATGGGGCTTTAGCGGCGCTGCCACTCAGATTCGGTCATTGGTCTCCGAGGTACGGGCACCTTCCGCTCGTTCGACGGCTGCTTGCTTACTAGTCCCGGACCAGCCTCCTCGAGTCCCGCCCGCCTATATTCTCCCCAGGCTGCCGCTGCTCTGCTCCGACCTGAACGAAAAATCCCCATTTTCCCCAAACGAAGGCAATTCGTTGCTGCACCGTAGAGTAGTCATAGCAGTTCATTTTAGCGGTAGCCCCGGGCTTAGTTCAACTGATGCTCCGCCCTTGATGTGTTTTGTTGTCCTGAACATTTTCTTTTACAAAAAAGATCAGGTTCTACCAGATACCAAATTACCCAGCCCTGCATCAAGCCAGCCCTGTTTGGAGCCCCGCGCCCTCCCGGCGGATTCGCCTGCGCGCGCTAGCTAGGTTTAGGGTATGGGTTCAAATTATGCCGGTGTATTCTGCCGTTTCGCCGATCGCGCGCAAAGTTTTGTCTGTGCCTTGTCTGTATCTTTTTAGCTGGTCCTTCGTTCCGTCGGTACGATGTGTTCTGCACCTTTCAATTCAATTGGTCCTTCATTCAGTGACGTGTTGTCCGTTGCATGCTATGGGAGTATTTCAATTATGCACATTTACAGTTATATCTGTTCTGAAGGCGGTTACTGTAAATTTCTGAATGGTCTTGCACCCTTAATGCGGTGTTGTGTCATCACCCATTGTGCGCTAGGACGGTTGTTATTATATGACAATTTTGTATCTTCAATTGACCCCGAGCATTTATGTGTGTCATTCATGCACTAGTTTATAATTCTTGTCTACACGTAGTACGCTCCTGGTCGTCGGTCTCATGGTCATCGTTCTTGGAGTCCTATGGGTAGTACGCTCCTGGTTTATAACTCCCGACTACTCCTGGTCTTCGGTCTCCACACGTAGTACGATCTACTGGGGGAACCTCCATCTGCGGTGCCGTCATCTATTGCGAACATCCGGGTTGAAGGAAAAAGGGGTAGCAAAGCAACCGTGAGTGATCGCAAGACTTACATCAGAACTATACAATATATGCATCGGTATCGAAGGTATGGGTAGTGTATGTGGACTAAATTGCAGAATGCTAGAATAAAGGGGAATAAACTCATCCTATCGAAGACTACATGATATCCAGAAGTATAGGGGATCGCAACAGTTTTCGAGGGTAGAGTATTCAACCCAAATTTATAGATTCGACACAAGTGGAGTCAAAGAATATTTTTAAGTACTAGCAGTTGAGCTGTCAATCAACCACACCTGAAGATTAAATATCTGCAACAATGTGATCAGTACACAGTAATATGTTAGTTTGATAGCAGCAGCAGTGATAGCAATAGTAATAGTAACAATGGTAGCAGTAGTTTTGTAGCAGCTGTAACAGTAGTAACAACAGTGGTAACTTAGCAAAGATCAATATGTGAAAATCTCATAGGCATTGGATCGGTCATAATGTTGGATAATATTCATCATATAAGGTTAATAACCTAGGGTGACACGGAACTAGCTTCCGTTCATCAACATAATGTAGGCATGTATTCCGTAAATAGTTACGTGATTATGAAAAAAAAACTTGCATGGCATCTTTTGTCCTACCCTCCCGTGGGAACGGGGTCCATAAAGAAAGTAAGGGATATTAAAGCCTCATTTTAAAAGAGAACCGGAACAAAGCATTATAACATAGTGAATACATTAACTCCTCAAATTACGGTAGACACCGGAAAGAATCCCAATTGTTGTCACCTTGGAGTATACGGATCGTACCACGTAATACGTGCATATAACTTGCAATATCAGATCAAGAACATAGATATAATGGTGAAAACATAAACAGTTCAGATCTGAAATCATGGCACTCGGGCCCTAGTGACAAGCATTAAGCATAGCAAAGTTATAGCAACATCAAGCCCTAACAAAACTAACTCGGTTACGTGACAAATCTCATCCAATCCATCACTGTCCAGTAAGCCTATGAAGGAATTACTCACTCCCCGCGGTGAGCATCAAGAAATTGGTGATGGAGGATGGTTGATGATGACGAAGACAGAAGATCCCCCACTCCGGAACCCCGAACGGACTTCCAGATCTGGCCTCCTGATGAAGAACAAGAGGTGGTGGCGGCTCCGTATAGTAAAATGCGATGAAACTTCCTCTCCTATTTTTTCTCCAAAAATAGGAATTTATAGTGTTGGAGTTAGGGTCAGCAGAGCCTCGTGGGCACCACTACCAACCAGGGCGCACCA